>NC_047126.1:31964752-32264752 GCF_009829125.3 Periophthalmus magnuspinnatus
GTTAGCCTTCAGCAGGTGGCTGTTATTCTGCATCAGATTTGGGGCCTACATGAGAGGATGTTGTGCCTCAGCAGGTGTCTTCTCTTTAGGGGAAATGCTATTCTTTCCCCCAGTGTTTTTATGCAGGTCCATACTCTGTGCTGTGTGGAGCAGGTGTCTGACTCGGGTGTTTGTTTTGAGTTGTTGTGTTGTGAGCAGGTGGCTTTCATTGGGATTATAGAACCACAATGCTGATATGCCATAGGTCTATATATATATATCATACCTACAAATATATATGTTTGTGATATGCTGTTTTTTTTTATTAATTTGGGACTAGGGCTGGGTACAGTTGAATAGTTAAAAAAATAAGGTAATACTGGTTCCAAATGGGCTGTCAAACCTATCGAAAATCAGATACTAATCAATACTAAAACCAGTATCAAAACTAGATACTCGTTTGAGCAGATATCAATATAGATATCTAAAACGAAGAAATTAACCTTTCCTGAATCACTTTAGAATTACTTTGAGCTGCATCAGAACAAGCATAAGACATACAGACTAGTACACACCCATGGACCACTATGGAACCTACCTGGACACTGAGGGATTACACAGATGTAAGTTTGAAATGTTTGAAACTCAGCCTTTTTGGTAAGGTCTATTCCAGGGTACTGGGGAGGAGAATCTGACCAATAGTCAAACCTCAGATCCAGGAGGAGCAGTGTGGTTTTCGTCCTGGTCGTGAAACAATGGACCAGCTCGATAATCTCCATCGGGTCCTCGAGGGTTCATGGGAGTTTGCCCATCCAGTCCACATTTGTTTTATGGATCTGGAAAAGGCATTCGACCGTGTCCCTCGTGGTGTCCTTTGGCGAGTGCTCCGGTACCCTTTGCTAAGGGCTGTCCGGTCCCTGTATGACCAGAGCAGGAGCTGTGTTTACATTGCTGGCAGTAAGTCAGACCTGTTCCCAGTGCATGTTGGACTCGCCAGGGCTGCCCTTTGTCACCTGTTCTGTTCATTCTTTTTATGGAGAGAATGGAGTGGTTTGCAGCCGAGTGTGAAGTGACTGGGATGAGAATCAGCTCCTCCAAATTCGAGTCCATGGTTCTCGACTGGAAAAAGGTGGTTTGCCCTCTCCGGGTGGGTGGTGAGTCTTTGCCTCAAGTGGAGGAGTTCAAGTATCTCGGGGTCTTGTTCACGAGTGAGGGAAGGATGGAGCGTGAGATTGACAGGCGGATCGGTGCAGCGTCTGCAGTAATGCGGTCACTGTACCATTGTGGTAAAGAAGGAGCTCAGCCGAAAGCTCTTGATTTACCGGTCAATACGTTCCTACCCTCACCTATGGTCATGAGCTCTGGGTAATGACCGAAAGGACAAGATCGCGGATACAAGCGGCCGAAATGGGTTTCTTCCACAGGGTGGCTGGATGCTCCATTAGAGATAGGGTGAGGAGCTCGGTCACACGGGACGAGGTCTGAGTAGAGCTGCTGCTCCTCCACGTCGAGAGGAGTCAGCTGAGGTGGCTCAGACATCTGCTCAGGATGCCCCCTGGACACCTCCCTTGAGAGGTGCTCAGGGCATGTCCCACTGGGAGGAGGCCCTGGGGAAGAGCTAGGACACGCTGGAAGGGACTATGTCTCTTGGCTGGCCTGGGAACGCCTTCGGGTCCCACCGGAGGAGTTGGAGGACGTGTCTGGGGTGAGGGAAGTCTGGGAGTCCCTGCTTAGACTGCTGCCCCTGTGACCTGGTTCCAGATAAGTGGAAGAAAATGGATGGATATTTTTATAAGCTGATGGGTGCTATAAAAAGTTATTACACAAACCCAGTGATTAAAAAATACTGTTTTTCCTTAAGTCGTTGTACCTGTACTGTGAAGGCCATGTACTGGTACTAGAAAAATATTTTGGCACCTACATGTACAAAAGTGGCTTGTATTCTGTGGCTGAACTAACTTATGCAACTGAAGTTATTTGTGGTTATTAAAGCCTTTGGTTTTATAGCCCTAGTCTATTTTTAGCCCTCTGTGGCTGAGGATGTGACAGGCCTCGGAGGCGGGTGGAGTCGGGTGGAGGCTACTGACCCCTGTGGACCTTCCTCTCAGCGTTACCGTCGGAAACAACACATCATTCAGCTCTGACTCTCAACGTTCCCACTGGCATCGCTCTTCACTATCTCCCTGAGACAGCTCTCCGATGGGGCGCATGGCAGTTGTGTCTGTTAAATGTAGCACACCCGCGTCTTACATTTCGTGCACACGCTGAAAGGGAAGACCTCGTTCGATCCATCACCTCTTCACGATCTCTGAGAATTTTCCATAACCGAGTCACCTTTGACCCCATATGTTTGGATCTGTGTTCTGTCTCCCTGACGACCACACTTCAGAGCATCACTGGTACCTGTAGGTGTCTTCTGGAAATGAAAACAAAAGAAACAGAAAAACATGCAATATATAGTCAGTTGAATGTTATTAATGAACTTTTTTTGTAGACGGATACATTTTTCTAAGTCATTTTATCTGTTGAGGAACAATGCTATCGGAGCGGGTTGCGTGCTAAGGCTGCTTGCAGATCTATGCTCTGTCCTTCCTCTCTGATCCGGTTTGGCTCTCACAGTCCCCCAACATCCTCTGTCCCAACCACACCTTTAGTAATGTCTTCTCTGTGATAAAAGACACGACTACTTGGATTTTCCACTCAGTGCTACCCGCGACTGAACAGCACTCAACAGTTTTATGATCTGGGCATTATAATGTTTGCTTATACATTCCACCCACATATTTGACTTTTAACACAGTAGAGAGTGTGCAGAGCTAGTGAACCTCAAACCCAATAGCTGTTCTGGTCATGGCCACTCTATGTTTGTGCAGTGTGAATGTCCTCGAGGTTGACATGCCATTCAAATGCTTTATCTGACTTTAAGCTCCTATATTGCACTATTTTCTGATCTGTTATAATGTTGTTTCCTCATCGCAAAACAACTGCAAGTCTGTTTTTAGGAGGTAACAATATTCAAAAAAGAGTCAATTTTGGATAATATAGGACCTTTAAATATCTTGGACTGTATTTCATATCTTTCTCCTGTCTTCATATTTCTACATTACTTTATTCACAATCTCTTCTGGGCTGCTTTGCGTCAGCGTTTGTGTTTATTGTTAACTCACACTAAGCTACCCGCTGTGTCACTGAAGTTCAGCGCATACTACAATAGACTGTTAAAGAATCAAATCGGCAGGGAGCTGGCACTTGCTGTCAGTAAATCATCTCGAATGAATGGAAAAATATGAGCACCTGGAAACAACCCAACAATAAAGTTCCATAAATCAGATGACGAATAAATGCACTCTTTGATTCGTACTGTAGTGTAGATGCTCAAACACGCACACAGGAATGTGTAAAACCAGGTGGAACTAGGACATGCTGGGGACTTGTGGCTTTTGATTGGTTATCTGAGGAATGTTTTTACGGATGTGGTCACATTCTGGTTTGATAATTATTAAATACCTACCTGAAAGTTATGCTCCATTCGCATATTTTTGTTGCCAATTATTATCTTTTTGTTGACCTACTTTTGTTTATCTGTGAATGGGTGACTGTGTAACGCTGTGATTCATGGGAGGGCCAGTGTCACAACAGTATGGTACATCTGCTTTCCCTTTTTTTCCAGTATGTTAGCAGCTAATCCTCATTGTTAGTGCAGTTGGGCTCCTAAAGCGTCTCCATTTTTACCCAGGGCCATAGGCTACATTCAGCTATGTGAGAAGAGACAGGTGACGCTGGTGTTGACTGTTCTGTTTGCAAGCACACTGATAAGTGACTGATACGGCCACACAGTCTGTCGCAGCCTTGTCACGAACATTTCAAACTTATTTTCGATACGAAGGAGTAGACCTGTCACAATAATTACTATATTGACTTATTGTTCAGTATATGAAAGCTGGAACAATATTTTTTGAGTGTCAGTATTTATCATGTTACACTTTCTTTGCACTACTGTGAAATTCTGGTTTACTTTTTTGGTATTTTTTGCTATTTACTTATCGCAGCTCATGATTTTTTAACAATATTGGACATTTAGAATAGTTTTTGTGTTGGCATAATATAGTTTCAATATTATTGTTTATCGTCTATATTTACTTCAGCGATATAACGAACTTCAAAATATGTTATGGTGACAGACGTACTACGGAAAAGACTCAACACTCAATCCACATTTCAAAACCGTAATAGTAAATGGACCCAGCAGAGAGGCTCAACAGTATTGGATGTGTGTTTCTGTGTCTACATGCACATTGTCTACAGTTGTGAGAAATACTGCAATAAATGATAATATTGAAACTACTTTGTGCCACTGATACAGAAACAATAATGCACGATAATCCCAGTAAATAATTGCAAATAGACAGTTTCAATGAAAAGGCCTGAGCTGCAAAAAATAAATAACAGAATGAACTGATAATTAGCCACAGAAGTTACTCAAAAATCTATCGTTCCAGCTTTCTTATACTGAAAAAACTCATATATGCCCCAATCCATAAAAGTGATACAGCAACATGGACTGATAGTGCAGATGTGTGAAGCCTGAGTGATCGTATATTGTCCATTTCTTTTTGTTTTTATCATGTCATGTCTGTATTAATGCTACTGACCTGCTGAACAATAAGTGGATATAGTAATTATGGTCCAGGCCTAGTGTCTTGTGCCAAAGTGATTTTGATTTGTGTTTATGTTTAGCCGATTTTTGTGATTATATTTTATTCCTTTGTATTGTAAAATGTGGCTTATCTCTTGGACAGTGAAAAAAATCTGAAGTCAAATCTTACAGTTCGTATAATTGAGGTTTCCAGTACAACCTAAACTGTTTTGTTGGTTGTAACTGTAGTCTTGGTGTTGTATCACATTTTCTATACCGTGTTTCTTTTTCGCGAAGGCACCTGCACGGGGGCATTTCTTGGACCTCTTTTGTTGCATAACTATTTTTTTGTGACACCCGGAGAAGACGCTTAGAGATGGTCACTTTTGGCAGGAAGCGTTTAATGTTCAGAGACAGGAGTTATTGTCTTGTCTGCTGATGCATTCCAGGGCCAGTGGACGTTTCACAGTTTGTGCTCCGGGGGCCCCGCACTAAATCCCACCAGACAGAGCATGAAACCAAAAGCTTGTTGCTCTGGTCTGGCCCTGTAAACAAAGATGGTGCATTCTGCTCTTTGCCATTCACTTGTAATTAACCTCGTAGCACAAGTATGTATGCAGAACTAGAGGTGATCAGCAGATGTAAATTTTAAGAGGTTTCATTCCAGAGGAGAAGAGGATTGTTCATATATGAAGGTCACATTTGGGTTTAAGTATAAGTGCTTGAGATTGTAGTGTCATGCTTCAGTTTTCAATTAAAGAGCCCATATTTTCTGATCTGGTCTTAGGTGCATATTAGAGATAATAAAGTGCAGATATTTGCACTTTTTAGCACATCGTTATCTGCCGTAAATCTATAGCAATGGTCAATATTTTGTCCCATCATATGTTTGTCCCAGTCAGCTGCTTAAACATGTATAAATTATGTATAAAGCTAAACACTTTCGTCTAAAGATGGTACTGCGAAACAGCTCTCGTGTCCTGTTTGTAATAATAAAAGGTTGTGGATGAGTTTGTGCTAAATTCAAATGAAATAATTTGGGGAAAATTATCAAAATTGGCCTCACACATACAAAAATATTGGCAGAGCTCATCTAATTTGTTTATTTATTTATTTTTTGAGTGAAAGGTTATGTTAAAGCAGACCTATTATGCAAAGTCAACTTTTTAGAGAGAACCATGTTGTAGTTGTTTCCCTTCACCATTTACTCACCTGGAAGTTGTTTTTGGAGTGATCCGTGCATATTTGTACCATCTTTAAGCACTTTATTGCCGATCAATCCCTGTTTTCACTTTCGCCGGTACACGCCCACTGCTGTACTTCGTTTGCCAATTTATTTTCTTAATTGGTGATACATGTAGGATTCGACAGTGCTGCGTAGTCATTTTGGTACTTTTTTTTTTTTTTTTTTATCTGCTGCTCGTTATCGTTGAGTGATATCATTTTCTGTGACTTTATCTCCCATTGCACACCACAGTTTTGTAACACCAAAGTGAGCGGACTTGTTCCTTTTATTTTTATTTTAAGTTGTTTTAGATTACTATTGTGATTTAAAATGTGCAAATTGAAACATAATGATCACAGATTATAACTATAGCAGACACAAGCTGAACAGATCTGCTTTAACAGTGTGGCTTAGTAGAACTATGCTGTCTTTAAAATCAATCATCTACAGCAGTCTTAGCATTACTTCCTGTTGACGCGCTCCATCTATAACATATGGAAACTATTAAAATGTGGGGAAGAGACTTAGCGGACTATGAAAGGGGGACAAGGGGTTAGACTTTTCCTCGAGGAGTGGGTGAAAATGAAATTGTTTCCCACGTTTTCTCACACAACTCCTTGTTGATGGAGCATGGAGAAGTGTGCGTTCATGCCAGTCCAGAAGGCAGACATAAAGTTTAGATAACATCTCTAAGTCCCTGGACAATAAATGCATGTGCAGTCAGTCATACACACAGATTTTCTTCCTCACCTTTGTGACTGGTGCTGAAGTCGCCAGCTTTCCTGACCCTATAAGCCATCTCCTCCAATTTAACCATTTGCGATAAGTGTTGGAGAAAGAGGTTTGGGTTAGCCTGAGCCCTCCTAATCCTAAAACAGTACAGAGCATGGGTGGCCACACACTGCAGCTGTAATACAGGAGGGGGCTGGGAGTCACAGAGCCACAGTGGACCAAGTTTGTGGGGCAAGGGACACGTGTACGTGGGCCTGTTACAGTGATTACTATATTGACTTGCTGGAACAATATTTTTTTTGGATCACTATTTATCATGTGCACATTTTTGGTTGTTTTGTGGCTATAGGATCAGACTTAAGTCATAAAGGTTTGAATTAATAACTTCTATGACTCATTACAGATGCAAACTAAGAACTGAAGTGTTTCATTCTCATATTTATTTATTGCAGCTCATGATTTTTCAACAATATTGTACATTTAGAATAGTTTTTGTTGTTTAAATCTGGTCTTGGGTTGTTGTGTCAGTGGCATAAATTTGTTTCAGTCTTATATCTATCTGAAGGGAGGAGCCAATTACACTGAAACTAACACACCTATTTGTTTCAGTCTTATATCTATCTGAAGGGAGGAGCCAATTACACTGAAACTAACACACCTGTTTGTTTACAGTTTCTGTTTGTTGGCTAGGTCTATGAAACTAGATTAAGTGTGAACTGTACCTGAGTTATACACTGTCTGGCCCCCCCAAAAAAGTCGCCACCTGGATTTAACTAAGCAAATGGATACGAGCCTCCTGCAGGTGGTCAGGTCTAGGTTCAGCAACAGTCTGTGGTCAAAGAATGAGGTTAGCTGACACCTGAATATACTGAATGACCAGGTTATTCCATCAATGGATTTTTTTCTTCCCTGATGGCATGGGCGTATTCCAAGATGACAATGCCAGGATTCATCAGGCTCAAATAGTGAAAGAGTGGTTCAGGAGCATGATACATCATTTTCACACATGGATTGTCCACCACAGAGTCCAGACCTTAACCCCATTGAGAATCTTTGGGATGTGCTGGAGAAGGCTTTGTGCAGCGGTCAGACTCTAACATCATCAATGCAACATCTTGGTGAAAAATGAATGCAACACTGGATGGAAATAAATCTTGTGATGTTGCAGAAGCGAAATCGAAACAATGTCACAGCGAAATGGGTGACATAATCAAAGCTAAAGGCGGAACAACCAAATAGTTAAGTGTGTGACCTTTTTTTGGCCAGGCAGTGTATTTTGCATAATTGTTCAGGTCCCTAGTGGAGCTCTCACAATCACACATACCGGGACAACAGAGGGATTACATAGACAAACACTAACAATAAAATATCTATGTACAAGATGTTTTTTATTTGTTCATAACATGCTTTTAAAACACTTGCTAATTTTTAACTCCATTGTATTGGTGACAGTTAATATGATTCTGCATATGATTTGTTAGATTATGCGATTGGGAATTCATTGTTACACAGTGACTTTATAGTTTGCTTGATGCTTAATGCGAGACTTTTAATACTGTAACATTGTTTATTACATTCACTAGCAGTCATTAAAACAACGCAGTTAAACGTTTTACACCAGATTTTACCTCACACCAGCTCCCAAATCATTTCACATACTAAATGTCACAAGCTTCTATTTTCTCTTTTGTCTTCTGGGTGCTACAAAATCACTTTAAATTATCGAGAAATAGCAGCACAGGCCTCCAGACACACACATAGCTGAGGCATTTGTGTTAAGCAAACACATACCATACCCCCCGTGCCCCTGAACAAGCCATTTCCAGTAAATTAGTGGCAGTAAATGAGGCAGCTGATATACTCGGAGCTCTCCCCAGTGAACACCTGACACGGCCCTGGCCCTCAGCCCACCAACCTGCGCACGAAAACAGTCCAAAGTATGTCGGATAACACTGGTACTCGCTGGTACCCATTCATTCACACTCGCACAGTCACCGCTACAGAACCGCAATTGTTATTATGAAGCAAAACACCAGGCCAGATTTACAATGTGTGCAAATGGCTTCAGGGGTCATTGGCAACAACCCACGGTGTAGTGTTTGCACAACAGAACGGGGACACACGGCTGAACTTGAAACCTGAAAATGTCTTATTAGTACGGTACAATGTATGAGCGGGAGACCACCCATACTCGGTTTACAAAAGACAGTATTTTAAAAGAACTTGTTCATGATCTCTCAACTGCATGTCATGATAACACATGATCGTTTATCTAAATCTGCAATAAATAAAAAAAAAAAAAAAGATGAGCTGTAATAAATAAACAGCAGAATGAAACACTTTAGTACTTAGTTTGTATCTGTAATGTGTCGTAGAAGTTATGAATTCAAAGTTTTATGGCTCAAATCTGATCATATAACCAAAAACTAACAAAAAAATTACCAGTAGTGCAAAGAAAATGTATACGTGATAAATATTGACCCCCAAAAATGTGGTTCAATAAGTTAATATATTAATTATCATGAAAGGCCTAACTCTTAACAACTTGTCTTACTTTCTTGACCAAAACATTTTGCTCAGTATCTATAGCAATTCTAATGGAACAGTTTGGATTTATAGATATGTTATTTGCAGTGTGTCTTTCAAAAACATTTTTAGTTCACTATTGTCAGTAGTGCTGTACAGTGAGTACAAGTAACTACAAAGATGCAGTGGACAGAAGTTTGTAGGGCTTGATACGAAATATAGATAAATTCGATTATGAGGATTTTATGGGACAGCAGCAGAAAGGAGAAGTTAGAGAGTAAGTTAGCTGAACATTTCGTATTTTGTGGTGTAAAAACGCAGAATAAACTCATGATTTTTTGTTTTGTAGTACTTTTTCCTGCTTAAACTCTCATGCAGGTGTAGTCTTGTGGGTACAGCTTGGGTCAGATGGTTTTGAAAGCTTTTTCCACGTCCACTTTTCAGTTGACTAATCGATTGCCAGGACTTCTCTTTAGTCTACCAAGAATGTCTTTAGTTGACTACAGCCCTAGAGCACCGACTGTGTGGCTCTGATTCGGTCTAGCTCTAGTTATTATATCATTACCACAGATTTTCTCTTTTATAATGTGATTACATGTCCCTGGCTGCCCTATTAGATAACTAATTTCCCCTCTTGTTTTTCTCATCTCCTGGTAATGAGGCCGTCTATAAACGAGGTAAAGTGATAATATTTACTCCAGTGGTGTCATTTTCCAAACACTGAAGTTCTAATGTTCTAAATCTCACCAAATAACACCTGACAAATACAAAAACGTAACTCATTTCATTGTGTACTTTCCAGGCTCTGAGATTATCCTCCCTTGTCTCCTCAGATTAGATAGTTGAGATAGTTCAACCAGTGTTTGCCGTGACCAAAAAATACACTTTTTTCCTTTCAAATTTACACTGGATGGTGTGTTATAAAGAAGAAATATAGATGACGTGATTGAGACAACACTTTATATGGCATAAATCTGTACAGACCTCTACTTGAAAGGTTTTTATTCTGCACCTTTCTCTTTATTTATGTTTTGATTTGTTATATTATCATTTTAATGTCTTTCTTATTCTTAATTACTTTGTGTATGAATGTGCTATACAAATAAACTAGCCTTGCCTACTACAAAGCAACAACAAACCATATATAAAAGACGCCATTGTGCGGACCCGACTGGTGTCATAAAGCTCAGAATCCCCTTGATATTTGAGAAGCAACATAAGCAGCAAATCCCTTGTCATAAAATAAAAAGTGAACAACACAAGAAGCTATATTTTGTTATGTTTTTTAGAACGTTTTGCTACTAACCCATAAAATGTCATCGCCCTTGTCAATAATTCTTCTTCAGATTTGTGCAAGAAGAATGTGTATTAAAGCAGGTCAGGTTATAGAGGTCAGCGAATGAACCCTGGGGTCAAAAGTCACAGCCAAGAAAGACCTTTGCATTCCAACTGACTGGTGCCCTCTGCTCACTCACAAGCACTCAGACAACCTCACATATGTTTAAAATGAACAAAGACGCAAAGGCATTTCTGAACTTTTGACATTTTAATGACAGTAACTCAATTCGGTAAGAGTAATTATATTTTCAGTAATTACAATGGATTACTGCAGGCCAGACTAGCCTCGGAAATGTGCACGTTTTTGCTGTGGTTCGATACGTCACACAACCATCAATTTGAAATAATGTTAAGCGATGATTTTTCAGATAACACATGCTGCATAAATAATCAAATGTCTTTTGTTTTACAGAGCAACTCCATATCTGAAAATGAAAAGGCCGGTGAGTAATAATCTATTTATATATTGCCATACACAGTTTTGGCTTTTCTGTGTTATATTTTGATTTGTGGCATTCCTCATAATCTTGTGCTCTTGTGAGGGGGTTGAGGTTTTGACGATGCTGGATTGAGGACTAGATAAGACCTTGACTTATCCCAAAACAGAATCTAGTCTGTCGCCCTCGCCAGATAAGGCAGTCTGGCTGTCCGATGGCATACATAAATCACGCCAGTCCATTGTATATTTAGTTAACTTCACTATTTAAAGATGCTCTGTATAGTCCAAAACTTTTTTTGTGTTTTGCCAGGAACGTTTCACAAAAGGGGAATAAATAATGTGCCAATCTCCATGGAAACAAGTAGATAACTCCAACAAAGAAACAAGTATTTTTGGCAATAAAAGCACCAAAAGATAGATTATAGCATACTGTGAAATTCCAAGCAATTCCAAGCAAAATAATAATTTTCTTGGCATAACCAGGGGACGGATCCTGCACCAGAAAAGTTACATAGTGTAAAGGTTCTATATTATGCAAAATGTACTCTTGTGAGCTTTAAACATCAAGAGTTGTGTTTTCTTTCATTCACATGTGTTTGAGTAACTCTTTATTATTAGTCTGTTTACATCTCCAAAGCTCAGTATGCTCTGTTCCACCTTATGACGTCATGACGTGGCAGTTTTCAAGTTAACAGCTCCTTTTTTTTGTTTAGTTGAGATCGATTCCAGGGCTGAAATTATCCGAATGATTCTAGTGAAGGTGTATGGAGTTTAAAAACACAGTAGAGCACTTCCTGTATTACCACATAACATCACAAGGTGGAACAGACTGTTTTCTGTTTGAGAGAAAAATCAGCCTAAATCTGCAGGGTTCATGTGTTAAACATGTGTGAATTAAATAAAATATAACTCTGGTTTGTTTGTGATGAGGAAACAACACTAGAACATAACATTATAGATCAGAAAATGGTGTAACATGGCTCCTTTAAAACGAGTGTGTAATGTGCATATCCATACTGTCATACATGTGTTGTATAAGTTGAATTACTTGACATCACATCAGTCAGTCAGCAAAGCATGAGGCTGATTTCTTGATAAAATGCCTGCTGTGCATTGACACGTTGAGTCGCTGCCCGCTGTCAGTTCTTTGGCACCGTTTATTATGAATCAATCTAAGCAAAGAGGGACCTCGCCCTGAGGTCACTGCGTCCTCCATTTTGGCTCTGGCCTCTGTTCCAACAGCCTGCCGTGATGCACAAGCTCAACAGGAAACTGTGCATGGACAGTTTGAGAGGATCGGCAGGAGAGCAGTCGCCAGTCCAATAGTAAACAATAGGGTGAGGTGGTTGGATGTGGGACGAGGGCTTTATTATAGTCTCCTGCTGTCTCTGAGCCTGCTGGGACTCCTCATTCTCCTCTGTGTCTCCCTCTAATTACTGCTCAGAACTCTGCATGGGAACTCTCTGTACCTTTTGACAACTTTGGCGAGGACTTAAAATCTGAACTCACAAATTGTTCGGTCAAAAGAATATTACATAATGCAAGACAGTGTACATAATGTATTAACTACTCTACCCTTTTAGTAATTTTTTTGTACTTGTGCTATCATTTACCGCCTTCATTCCTGCTACATGTTATAGCAATGGGCTTCAGAGGGATGAAAACCTAATACCGTTGCCATAGCAAGTAACAATTCAAAACAGTGTTATATCTTTTGAGTGGGCAAAAGTTCCAAAGGAAACCAATGACTACATACTTTTGGCTTTAACTAGAACAGGTTGCTTATCTCGGATACTTTGCTTCAGATATGGACTCAAATATCTTTCCCTCTCCATCATAGAAGTAGAAGTGACTATCTTTTCAAAATATTAAGAGTAACGTGGGTCTAATCAGCTCTGAATGACTACAGAGCTAAATGAAAGATACTTTTGCCCTTTTTTATTAGTCTGTTTACATGTCCAAAGCTCAAAATGCTCTGTTCCACCTTGTGATGTCATGAAGTGGTAGTTTTCATGTTAACAGCTCCTTTTACCTTTAGTTCAATATTAGATTGGCAGTTCCAGGGCTGAAATTATCCAAATGATTCTAGTGAAGGTTTATGGAGTTTAAAAACACAGTAGAGCACAGTGTTTTGTTTTTTTGTTTTTTTTTTTTTTTAAGAGAACTTTGTGTGTTAAACATGTGTGAATGAAACAAAACACAACTGCAGTTATGTTTTTGATGAGGAAACATTATAACATAGATAAGTTAGTGTGATAAATATTGTACTATAGGCCCTTTTAATAAACGAAATTGAAGAAAAGTATTATTTCTCCCCCCAAACCAGTTGCAGTACAAGTCAAAGTTCAAAAATATTCAAAAAGCAATTGTAAGCATGTAATTCTGTCCACCTCTGCCCTCCATTACTAGAACAGAAAGCCAGCAAGACTGCACGGTAGCAACTTCAAAGAGTGGTCAAGCATCTGCGGTAATTTTTCTTCTTTTAAATTAGTCTTGACTCTCCATAAGCAAGTTACATAACCGCCCCAGGGCTGCGTCCATTTGACTCGGGCCAGGACTCGGTGGGGGTTGGGGAATGATAAAACTTGGCTCAGTTTTTGGGGTACTTGATGAAGCGCAAAAACTGCCCCACTGTTCATTGTTGACAGTTCAAAGCTCCCCCTTGTGTATCTCCACCATGGAAGCCCTCTGGGAATGGCACACTTGTGAGGACGTTACATCACAAGCTCTGCCCTGGGCGCTGCTGCTGTGAAAGACCTCTCATTCACGGTTTAAATTTACTATCGGTGCCACGGGGGATGCACGCCATTGATCATGAAGATGTTGTTTTCTTCCTGACAAGTCTAGTAATAGCCCTCCTGATGACCTCCCTGCCGAGTCGAGTTCCACCTTAAGTGAGCGGTCACTGTCATGGCAGGATGTGTTCGCCTTAAGCATCATTACGAGTGCTAACCTGCTGTTTAGGATGTGCATTTATGAGGGTTCTCGCTGACGTTAGTTGCAGTTTTGGTTTTACTGCACTCGGGGTGTGTTAGTGCTAGCAAAAGGTCGTACGAGAGCACCCAGACTCTCTTTTTCATGGGTGTTCTGTTCAAAATACAATACAAACAAAAAAACAAACAAGTACATAAGTCCATATAAAACATTGTGCAACCAAAGTATCCAAAAAGTATCCAAAGTAGCAGTATTTCGCTTGATCTTGTATTAATCTTGCCCTTTTTCCCATTTCATTTCTGGTGCAGCTAGTCTTTATCATTATACAGTCATGTGATCTGGTATTAAATATTTATCTACAGTAGTAACAAATCTTATCACTGCTTTGGGCGACAAAGGAAGCCACGCATGAAATATCATCAACACTTCCATCAATGAGTAAACCTGGTCCCAGACAGCACAATCTTCACCGCTGTCATTCATTTTTGTATATAATGATGTTGCCCTTGTCACACCACTTATTTCTTCTCAAAACATCTTATGCAACAGTGTATGGAGACAATAGTGGATTTATGTCAGTTGCTGTCAAGAAAGCTTGAATTGGAGTTCCTGTTTGCTTCAAGAGGCCTTTCCCTTTTTCCTTGGAGCTAAAAATGTGACCTGTAAAGCAATTGCGATTACATTTTGAGTTCATTTTTAGAACAAGATTGACTTCAGATTTATAATTTTACAGAACACTGGAATATTAAGGGAATCATAATCAAAATGTGTATAGATTTCATGTGGTTAGCGTGTTGTAAACCAAGACCCAATGGAGACACATGGTATTGTCGTTTTCAGAGCGTTATATAACACTACTTCGTAAGCAGAACAAATCAAGTTTGTAACATGTCCAGTGTCCCCTGGTCGCCCGTAATAATGGCGTTAAATATGGATTACATAACATCAGACAATGGAATAATTATTTGTTCTTATATCACTTTATTATGAATTGTAATTTACTGTGCGTTAGATATATTTGCAGTTGTATCGGCTCTTCTCACTGAGTTAAAGTCTGTCACCAACTCTCATTGAAAATTCCAATTTCTGGGAATTCCGCAAATCTTTTTTTAGATGCTAATGGGTGTAAGCGTCCATACTGTGCCTTCTAGATCTAAATATAGTCCAGTGAGTTTCTATAAACAAAAAAACAATGATGGCCTCCCAAGCAGTCTGGGTTAGAGGCTGAACTTTTACCTGGACTCATAGTCGGAACCTCCCATCGCTTAGAAAGGAAGGAAGAGGTGAGGAAGTGGTTTAACATGCACATCTTAAGGGAGGGCCTGTCATTCAGATGAAGTTAAGTAGTTACTGTAACTATTCCATCATCTCTGACCATATTTCCAGTTTTATTCACTCTTTCCTGTCACTGAGTTCCACAATTAGAAACCTCACTTCCAAGCTGTCCAGTAAATCAAGCCGGTGTGGTCCTTCTGCCAATCCCAAGTCTGAATGGTAAAACAGGAATCCAGCTTAAAGTTATCATTTCGGATATGATGTTCCACAGTGTGCCGTTAAATTATCCATTATCTGTCTCCATGGCGACAAGGAGGTCACACCAGTAGGTCAGATCTGTAGGGAGGTAACTCTGCTCACAGTGAGAATGAATGTTTTTCAGGATATTTTGAGTCACAAAAACAATGAAATACACTTGGACACAACTTCTCATTCAATGTTTTTTTTTTTTTTTTTTTTTTTTATGTTTACTACTTTATGTTTACTATAGATACAGAAATATATGAAGTAAGATTTATTATGATATATATGAATTATGTAGAAAAGAAGATGTTAAATAACCCAATTTTAGATTCAAATCCTCAAAGTAGCCACTGTTTGCTTTGTCAACAGTGCTGCAAATCTTTGGCCTTCTCTCAATGGGCTTCACAATGAAGTCTCCTGAAATGTTTTTCACGTGACAGCTACACCGCATCAGGGTCAAGAAATTGCAAAAACCAAGGTTCAAATCAAAGGATGGCTATTTTTACATTCCATATGTGTCTGTTCGGAAACGGAAAAATGGAAATAAAGAAGATCAATGAAAAGGTGTGTCCAAACTTGTGAACTAAATATGTTTAATGCCATACTGTGGAACATTACAGGGAAAGCAGTGACATCTCCAAGCTGATGTCATAATGTCTACCAGAAAAGCTACATAGTGTGCCTTTAATGAAAATAAACAAAAGGAAAAAAAAACAAAAAAACTCTGAATACATTTCTTGTTTAATTACTTAACAAAGATTTAATTATCAAACATTTAACTTTTTTGCTGATTATTATGTCATAATTGAATCTAATATCCCTCTGTTTAATTGCATTTTTCCTAACCCTTTCCTTGTGGCTAAACAGTCTTGGAACACATTCCTCTCTGTCTTATCGCTCATCTGTGATTTTGACAGATGTAGTGAAGCATCGTAGCCTCGAGTCAATAATGGTTCACGACTGCAGTTTGTTTTGCTGTACCTTTGATTGAGTTTGCCCATATTCCCACTTCTTCATCGCACATAGCTACAGCGGTTGTGTTGTGTTTGTGCAAGGTCACATTCCTGGCCTGTAGCGTCAGCCCAATGCCAGCCTCAACAGCCCGCCTTCTCCCCTCTCTCCATAGCATCCTGTATGGACTCTTGAAAATCAGGTACTAATTGATATTAAAACTAGTATCGGGACTATACTCATTTGAGCAAGTATCGATACTAAAAAGTCACATTCACAGGACATAAATTACACTTGAGCTGCAGTATAAGACCACACAGACTAGTATACGCCCATGGACCACTATGGAACCTACCTGCACCAATGAGGCATTACACAGATATAAGACCACATGGAATATAAAAGAAAGTACTGCCATCATCGCGGTATCAGAACCTGCATTGAGTCTCCATCTATTACACTAATATAGACATGAATTCATTTGTATTTGACACCTCTTCCTACAGTTTACAGTAGAGCTAATTTCCTCAGTCACTAATAATGCCCCTTTTATCTCATAATTCCAATGTTTTTTCAATAGCGCTAGCCATTTTTGGCCATCTCCTTAGCCAACAGGAAACCACTGTATGGAGGGGATTTACAACAGGAAGTCAGCTCACTCAACTCCCAGAGCTGCAACAACACGAGACCCTCCCATCCCGAAGAAAGACGCCTTTAAAAGGGCTGTATTGTAGCATTTATTTCCCCTCATCTGCTCGGTATGCGTTTCATCACCCCACTTCTATATATACATTAAACACAGATATGGCCCATAATAGAAAATGGGTCAGTGTGGTGTTTGTTAGCACATATCCCATGGAGCTGTGCCTGTGAAAAATCATATTGACGGGTGAGTTGTGGGTTTGCATAGTTATTAAATTAAAAGTACTCTCAGAGCGGCAGGGATTTATTATAGAGCTCTGTACTGTGGATTGGAAAGTATGCCTTCCATGGAAACATTCTACTGTTTCTTATGAGCCAATGTTATTTTGCTGTATGATTTTATATAAAAGTATTTTCAAGACACAGCCCATTTTAAATCTCCAATTTAGGGCAGATCCAGTGATCAGCCTGTAGTTTTGTTGATTTGCTAATTTTGCTCTACTCTAAAAGGATGCTTGTACTCATACTTATTAGCTTATTGGGAGGATATAATAAATGTACTCTCAATTTACCTTTTTCTCTTTAATTTTTCCACAGGTGGTACTTAGTGGAATTCTAGAGAAAAACCTGTTTAGGTACAGTACAAGTAAATATACAATCTCTTACCAATAAAACAAATACATATGTAATACTGTGATACATACTGTAGGTATTTGATTTCTTGAGGCTGAGATGGAAGTGATCAAGACAATGGAGTAACTGTAATCTTAGTAACCGAGAATGAGTTTAATTATTAATACAAAAGTTTGGACACAACATCTCATTCAATGTTTTCTTTGTTTACTACTTTCCACATTTGATATACATATGGAAGCAAGATATGTGGGATTATGTAGCACATACATATTTACATATATACTCAGAGTAGAGCCACTGCTCCTCCATGTTGGTGCCAGCTGAGGTGGCCTCCTAGATGCCTGGGGAGGTGTTCCGGGCATGTCCCAGCGGAAGGAGACCCTGGGGAAAACCCAGGACACGCTGGAGGGACTCTGTCTCTCGGCTGGCCTGGGAATGCCTTGGGGTCTCTCCAGAGGACCTGACATGGCCCTGGATAACCGATAGAAGATGGATGAATTTTATATTAAAATTCCTTAAAGTAGCCATCCTTTGCTTTGTCAACAGTGCTGCAAACCCTTCTCACACTGAGCTTTATGATGAAATTACCAAAATGGTTTTGACTTCACAAATGCCAAAAGATGTTAAGAGTTCAAACCAGGGATCAAAACAAAGAAGGGCAATTTCAAAACATTTCAAACACCTTTTGAGCTATTTAAGATGACTGGATTTCACAACAAAACCCTTTAATGTGATCATCTGGTGACTTTGATGCTACTAGACCCCACATTAAGGAAAAGGAGGACATTGAAAAGTCAGTTTAGCTCTTGGGCGGATGGTCACTTCAAAAGCACTCGCACACAATTACAGTCTCAACTCGACACACCCACGCATACATACTTCAACATACTGACACTAACTTGGCCCTACTGTAAAGACTACACTATAGGGCATTGTTTTCATGTCCATTCTGAGCAGATGCATTCACATACTGTTTATACGCCGTTTGAAGTCCTTCCAGAGAGTCTCCCTCCCTCTTGTTCTTACTCCCCTGTCTGTAATTCTAGGTCAGTATGTTGGCAGGTAAAGCTGGCTAAGAGATTTAGGCCAGGACTCAACTCCCTCCTGGTTTGCATCATGGGGGGGTATTTGGTAAGTCTTCCCTTCCTGTGTTTATGGAAACTACAATTGTTTTTCCCTGGCTGCTTCCATCTCAACCCCCCTTAAGACATATCTCATCCAGGTTGTAGTCTGTGCATGGCGAGCTGTGTCCAGGTGTACAGCAGACACTTGACCCAGTTGCTGTACATTTTTGGCGTGTGTGTACAGAGGGAATGAATTGAATTAAGACAGGTAACCATATGTGCATAAAAAGATTGGGATATTTTGAGTAGGTGATGTATTGTCTGTATAAATTGCAGTCAGTTGGATTTTTTTAAGATGAAAAATGCTAAATGCAGCATATTTTTAGACCCTATTCTGGACATTTATTGTAGGAATTCTGTTACTTTATGGCTGGAATATTGGAAAAAACTAGAAGATGTCATTAGGAAAGCTGTGTGCCGAAAATTCTAAGCAATGTATTTGTGACACTAAATTTGCCAGTTCTATTAGTGATAATTTGATGGTCAAATATTACACAAGGCAAGACAAATGTATTTGTGTAGCACAAAGTAATTCAAAGTACTTTACAGAATAACAAAGACGTTAAAATCACACAAATCAAAACATAAATAATCATCATCAAAATATGCATATGTTTAGTCATTTCTGGGATTAAGTGCATTTTTATGTTTGTATTTTAGTCACACTACAAGACTCATGCACATAAGTACAATAGTTACACCTCTTGTCACCTCCTCTTTATGGGCCGTTTTGTTTTCAGCTAATCCCCATTTACAAGAGGTCAGAGCAGAGGCAAGCGTTCGAGGTCATGAAACTGCAGAGGTACATGCAGGAATTCACTCTTATCTTTGTGCAATCAACACGAAGTTATAAAACCAATTGTCCATGATGGGCACAATGCTATCAGCCAGCAACTCTTAGCTACACTCGCCACATTACCTCTTGGACAGTTTTGTGCATACTTTTAGCCGGGGTTATTTGAGCTGCACTTACCGCAACTTCACCCCAAGAGGAATGTACTCACACATAATGCATGATTAGCTTAACACCTTTAGAATATGTGCTATTTTTTCATATGGAGATCTCAAATTACCTGTTACTGTGAGGTTTAAATGCGAGCTATAGATGCTGGAAATCACTTATTGTTGAATTTTAAGGTTTTGGCTTATCGACCAGTATCCTATTGCAAACATTAAACATCTAATTACATCATTCATTCATTCTTTCATGGGTGATTCAGGCACTTTTCCTGTAGTCACAAATTAATCTTCTTTGAAACTTAGAACGGGCCAGTTCCTTTCTGAGACCTGCACGGCCTTATCCAATCAACCCTCTGATTTGTTTGGTTTTTTTTGCATTTTAGCAGCTTAATTTCTATTACATAATGTTTTTGTTTATTTTGATTTGTTTACCGAATTGTAGGACAAGGTCGTCTTAGGTTATAAATTTATAAAACGTATTAAAATAAATGTTTACTACATTTTACAAACTAGAAGAACACACCACACTATTTCACTGGTCAATATTATTCATCCACAGCTTATACGAGCTCCACATTTACATGTAACAGGGACGTGTGCAGTTTAACAGCTCTAAAGTCATATATATCGACTAAATCAAAACTGTGATACTAAAAGTTAAACCACTATACGTGCAAAGCTAATATGAAATGCACCTATTTAAATCATCAAAACAGTGAGTCAAATGTCAAATGTATTGCATAAACAAGTTTCTTTCCTGTGAACAAGCCACACAACAGTGCTATGACAGAATAATTTGGTAAAATATATATTAAAAAAAAACATATCTACACAACAGCCCACAATATCGATGCTGTATCATTAAATTAAATAATACAGTACGTTAGTATTTTGATATTTTTGCACATCCTACTATCTGCAGTGTGTTAAAGCAGCATAATGCATAAAATAGTCTGGCAGAAGTTAAATCACATCCATATCTCTGCTCTACGGCCATCGCCATAGCAATGGGTAAACAAAGCTAAACTCTCTGAGCAGAATGAGGGATTAGCTTCATTTAACACAGAAATAACTAATATTGTAGACATTTGCAGACAGTAAACAGGTTTTACAGATTCACAGGTGAACCATTTCAGTTTGTAGTCATGGTGTAAGCGCATTAAACAACTTGGAGCCCTAACCTTACGGCTCGTCACAGAACACCATGACACTTGCAAATGCTTACATAACGCACGCCGCCTAGTTTAATGCTTACTTCATCTCGTTTTGGGACTAGCACAATCAAGATTTTGTGTTATCCTCAGCATCATTTCATAATTAGTGAGTTTTATTTCTTGTGCAGCGTCGTTTATGCAGCTGGTCCTGATGCTGATTTGTTGCAACGGAGCTGGGCAGGTACACACTCTGAGAAAGACGACAGAGAATAGGCATGAAAAAGATGAGAGGATTAAAAAAAGATGAGTGAAGAAGGAGAGAGAGTGGGGGAGAGGGTAGCTTGTCGTGACTTTGAAGCACTCAAGAATTCACTGGGAACAGCATGTGTCAGAAAGCACTTACTCACACGTGCACACCACTCTCTCCCACTCACACACACTCACACACACACACACAGAATCGAATATGAGAGCATTGCAGCACTGGTTGTCCCGCTGCTGCACTGATGCTTGGCGCTGCAGAGGGGAGTGTTCTGCAGACGAGAGGAAGAATCCTAACCACATCCGTCTTTAACATCGCGCTAGTTCTCTCTTAAGTGTCTAGTAATTAGTCATGTTATTTATGTGGACAGATTCTGACAGATTTGTGTCGGTGAAGGAGACAAATAGAACAAGTGACAGTCTGGAATAGGTGTGGTTCGGTCGGTACTAGATTTGTTTAGGGATGTCTCGCTCCATTCGAATGCTCCTGCTGCAAAGGTCCTTAAGTGACCACATCCGATCATCCACATCGAGAGCCCTGGACATGCTGAGTAAGGGTGGCAGGGAGGGTCATATGACAGGTGAGTAGAAAGTGCCTGTTTAATGCTGGAAAAATAGAGGGAATTGTGTGAATGTATGTGCTCCAGGATGTCAAAAGTGCTTAGTCATTGGATGGATTAGAACAACATGGGTGTCAAGATATTTGTTCAGAGAATTATGCCTGGCCGGATCGCCTGTGAGTGGACATTAATCAAATGAGCAATGCGTCCATGAATCCAATCAGTTCTGGCATCATTCACACAGTTTGATGGACCCCACCATCTCCATCTTTGCGAATGTGTGAGTGGGTGAGTGGTTTATGATATGACGTGTTAACATTTACCGTTCAGACCGAATGACTTAAGAGTGACCCCCTGTCTTTCTTTTGGTCCTGCACAGCTGTTTAGGCCCCTGTCTCTCGTCCCACTTATTGAAAGGATGTCCCACTATTACATTGATGCGTTGAAATTGAAAACATGACACATTTTTTTGTGTGTAATTGGGTTACGTTTGCATTTATTGTTATCCTAATTTCTCTCTGTTTGTTATAATTGATAAAATCTGAAAATCATGCTTAGGGCTGGGTATCATTAAGATGTTGCCAATACAATACATACCTCGATACATAGGGCACGATACGATACGTGTCTCAATACAGTGCACTGTTGATTCAAAACAATACAATACAATATATTTAAAATTGATTTGATATGATAAATAAAAAAGCTATTGAGGCTTGAAAAATAAAGGCTTTCAGGACACATAATGATCAACCCCATTTTCACAAAGAATAAACAACAAAACAACAAAATTTATTTTTTTATTTTCCAGTTATTGAAGATTTTGTTTTGTGCATTTTAGCAACTAGAAAAACACATCAGACTGTTCCATTGGCCAGTATTACTCATCCACATCTTAAATGAGCTCCACATTTACATGAACAGGGACGATCACAACATCTTTATTAAATTACATCTGTGACACAAAGTTAATATGAAATAACCCTATTTTAATCATCAAAACAGTGAATTGAATGTCAAATGTTCTGCATAAACAAGTTTCTTTCCTCTAAACAAGCCACACAACTGTAGCACTCTGACAGAATAATTAGGTAACATATACAAAAAAATACTCTTGGCAATATATCGATACAGCAGCCCATGATATCGATACTGTCATTAAATGAAACCACACGATATATCAATGTTTCAGTATTTTTGCACACCCATAATCATACTGTGTTATTGCAGTTACCCTACGCAGCAGCTATTTATGAATCTGTTCCTCCACATTCAACAACTCGGTTCTCTTTTTCTGAGTTCACCCTAAATGACTTTATCTTGAGTATTTTTGTTTTTTGTTTCTTGGCTTTTGAATGAGTCATTTCCCTTATCTATGTCTTGTAATTTAATTTTTTCTCATCTTTTATCCTTTTTGCTTGAATTCCTGTCTTAGCCCATATATAACTAATGATGTGATTCTGCCTGTGCCGAAGTGAGTCCATTATACTGGTGCTGTAACTCCCAGGATAAAACCGCTGCAGCTTCTAAATAATACACAAACTGTTTCATACAGTCCAGAGCATGTCCTTTCTGAGCTGCACTTAAGGCACACTGACTGCAGATGCCTGATGTCATAGTACTCTCCAAATGCTCTGAATGGTACAAGGCCCTGTCCCTCGTCCTCCTCTGGCCCCCTTCATGTGTGTACAGGTGCACCTCTTCAAAGGCACCAGGGCTGGAGCCTTTTTTTTACCTCCAAGCCTCCAGGTCAGTGCCCCGTGACCTCGCCTCTCCATTGAAGTGCTCAGAGCAAGTCATAAATATTCAACAAAAAGTACTGAGGATGTATCAGGCGGATGCCAAATCACTCACTGTCCCACTTTAAAGAAGAAACTGAGAAAAATGGGTCAGGAGTTATGGTCTAGTGATACCTGGTCACATTTCATTTCATATTTTATGGGCTGTTTTGCAATATTACACTGGAGGTATACTAGTTGACATATGTGCACTTTGAACTTCTGAGGAACAGACATTGCACCAGGCTTTGAAATTACAATGCAACCACTTATACCTTTTTCAGGTTATATTAACACCTAATGGTCTCTCATTGTAAAAAGTCTCATAATGTACAGTTGTGTTCAGTCCTTCCCCCCACATACAGGCAATGGACACAGCTGCCCAGGGACACACTGAATGAATTATGGCTACTTTTCTGTGCCAGTAACCTCTATTTTGACCACCACTAAGTATAATTGCTTATAATCCAATTACTAAATTATTATTATTATTATTTTTATTTTTATTTTTTTGCAAGCTCCAGAGGCAAAGCTTCATTCTATAACTTTCTAAAACCTTTATTCACTTGAATGATATACAGTATATTATCAAAAGTAAACTGTAGTGAAAAGAGTGCATTCTCTTTTTTAACCTTCTGAGTCTTAATAATATTTCATTTAGGTATTATGCAGAGTATTTTAATGTGAAGCTGCAGACTTTCTGATCACAGCAGCAGATGGCTGCAGTGTTTGGGTTTGCGATCTTTGGTGACGCGTGAGCATTAGCTAATAGCACTGGCGGCGTCCTCTCCTTGAGGACTCCGCTCTCTGACATGAGCGGTATCATGATCCTGAAAACAGATCATCGTGTTGACATTTCCTGTGTCACCCAGTGATCACATCACATATTTGAGCATGTTTACAGCCCGCGGCAGAAATACAACAGCAGATAACAGTGTTTAAGCCATGACAAAGCCCGCCTGTCACTCAGATCTTTGTGCGCTGTGTCTAATGGGTACGTCATGTAGGAGATCAGTGCTTCATCAGCCTATTGTGTGCAAAAGCTCGCTTAAATCACAGGCCTGATGCTCCCTAAGGCAGTGAGGATGTGTCAGTGAAAAGTATAGGTACAGATAACCCCCAGCCTGTATTCTGCAGGCCAGTGGTATAAGATTAACAACACAACTGTAAATGATACCGCACAAACTGAATACAATTCAAAGAGGTCAGAGGCTTTAGTGGAAGTTCATGAAAAGTCGTGCTGAGTGACATATTGATTTAGGAACAGCACACCTGAGAGCCCAGTGCCTCTGGAGCAAGAGCTTAGATCATTTTCTGGTGCCCCTCTTGCCTCATTTTGACCCACATATTTTAGTTACAATGGTCAAAACCGTGGTACAAAATGTTAGTAAGGTATTATAAAATCCATGCCGTTGTTTGCTGTTGTTGTTAATACAGAAATATACAGTTTGTACATTTTTAGTTGTTTTATTTTTTGTTTTTTTTGTTGTTGTTCACAAATCAAGAAATTGTGAAATAAAACATATAGTGAGGATTGTGTGGCAAAAAAAACAGTACAAAAACCGCCCACTGATCTACAATATTTATTAATTTAATAATGTTTGGCCAATATTTCTCTAAAATACAACATATGACCAGTTCTGGAGTAGTTTCTTAAAAAGAGCTGTGGATGTACTGTAGTGGCTTGTGCCTCATAGTTTCCATGATCAAAGATGGCTGCCGTTGGATATGGTGGTGTCAGCAGCTTCGAGTGAGCAGAGAGCTCCCTGCACTCAACACAGTGAATTATGTCAGCACATAAATTATTTCCACCCGTCACACTCGCTGACGTACAGGCTAATCCACGCTGCTTTCACATTAGGATACTTGAAACGGTCTGTGCATTCGGCATTTACAAAAGTCGTCATTACAAAGTCGTACCACGTCTCGGGTGAAGTAATGAGTTTCCTCTGGTTGGTACAAGGCTGCGGGGGCTAATTATAATGCTATTGAGGCCATTACATAATAGTGATAGACCCAAGTCCCAGCAGTATCGAAACACTTGTAGGTGAATGGATGCTAATAGGCTTAAAGTGCTAATATTTTCTGGTCAGGCTTAAAATGTCTGGCAATGCTTGGAATCGTGTGAATGCAGACTGATAGGTTGTTTGTTAGCTTGTCTGTTAACTTTGTAATTATCTTTCATAATAACATGTGTTATGACTGTACAGTTGGTTTGCATTTTTAAAAAAATGTCTTGAGAAAATTGCGTAATTGCCACCTTCTACTAATTGTAGGATTTAGGACATAGTTGTGCTTCTTTTACAAACAGCTAACGCTAAGTGACAAGCACAGACCACCTGTGTTTGGGCTAAGTCTTAGCAGAGGCAACCCCCCATGCCACGCTGGGCCTTCGTTCATTTATCCATCTTAAAGCCACAGGCAAACAGCATCGGTTTATCTGTTAGGTCAAAAGGAAAAGGCAGTTAATAGACTATGGGTCAAGTGCATAGTTGTCTGGTACAGATTGGGTTAGTTTTTATTTTTTTGGACGCCTTATATGTTGTTGTGAAATGGGTTGGTACAGTGTATACTATAATGGGTTGGTGTAGTGTAGTGTGGTAGAAGAGGTTCTTCAGGGGTTTCAGCTGTCATCTGGAGGCCCAGCAGGTTTAGTGACGCATGACAAACACAGCTTTCATCATTTTTTGGACTCATTTCTGTGACACTGGGCCTTGGTGGAGGTCATCTCTGTGTTTCTTGTACTTGTGTATATGTTGTGAATCCCTGTATGTGAGCGATGCCCTAAATCTTCAACATTAACCTAAACCTTAAGATGGTGAGTCAAAGGTTAAACTAACCTAACTTGTAATGTCCTGTGTGTAGTTTCAAAGTGCTGTTGTTTGGCCCCACTCGTGCACAAATGTGTTATTGTTACATCTCCGCTGTGCTTTTGTGAGGGTTTTCAATGTGGTCTGGTAGGAGGTCCATACACGTGTTCCGGTGTAGTCCTGCCCTGCCCACCACTCGTCCACACAGATGTCCCGGGAGCATTGTGGCCCTTCAGGACCCAGTGGGGCCATTTCACGCCTCAGAGCTGCCCAAAGAGGAAGTCAGAAGGGGCTTACCAATGTGTCATCCCACTGAATGGAGGGGCAGCAGGCCGCTATGTAACAAATTAGCCTCAACAAGACACATTCACTAAAAGACTGGCCAGAAGTTAATCTTATAATAGAACAAAACAATTAGTAAAATAAAATGTTCTTATTACCAGCGTTTGGTCACCATCACATCTCTTTCACAGCGTGCTTTTTGTTGTGGCAGATGTCGTAGTGAGAACGATCAGCATGTTTGTGGTTGTGGTTCTAGCATGTGTTTCATGCATGCCTGGATTTTATTATTTCTCCCAGCACATTTCAAACCATAAAACACAGAATTCCCAAAACATGTGTCTAAAAGGGTCAGACCACACTGCAACAATAATGGGGCCTGTTGTTTCCCACCACAGTGAAGTTTGTTGCATGTGTGTTTTGTCATGTGGGCAGTTCTTTGTATCAATGTGGAAATGAAAACCTAAGGCAGTGGTGCAAAGTTATTGAAATATTTAAGTTAGATAAGAGAAACAGTGGGGAAATTCCAGTGTTGCAACACATTGTATATCCGCAGTCTGTCATGGTCTGTTGTTTGTAGTACTGTAGTGGTTATAGTAATAGTAGTACTAGTAGTTGTAACATTACCATTCTCTCTGATTAAGACCGGTACTGAGCAGTTGAAACTGTCAGGTATGAAAACAAACTAAACCTTTGTCAGAAAAAAATCTATTCAATAAAATTATCTGAAAAATCAGGTGAACCTCATTGGACTTTTACGCTCAAGTCAAGGACAACAATGTGTCAAAGAATTCAGAATTTAACTGGAAGAAAATGGATGGATGGACTATACACAGTAGAGTAGTTTCAATATATTTTACTTTTTCCTGGATATTGTTTTGAAATAATGATACTTTTATTTCAGCATGTTAGTAGTTTAATACCTTTACTATTTTTTCAGTTAAGACGAGGTCCACACTCGCAGCAGAACCACGATGGTTACGACCCACAGTCCCACATGTGTTTTATTGTTATTAGCATGTAGCTAATGAATGAAACATGCACTTAAACAAAAGCCAATCGACAGAGTTGTTTATGCATTTGTTTGTTTGTTAGATTTCATGATATATCCTCCGCACATGCTCTTGAGTCAGTGGATAAGCACGCACATGTGTTCTCTATAAGATTACAGTGGAACACGACCAGACACGACTTTGGGATATGGGCCAAGGACATATTGTCTTGCTCTGCCTCCTCATCCGCTTTTTTTCTAAAACTGTAAAAACACATCTGTCAAATAAAGCCTTGTTGTGGGTCTTATCAGAAGTTCTTTGGTATGAATATAAAAAAGCATCAGGGAATTTAAATAGATTTTTTTTAATATTGCGGTTTAATACTGGATTACATTTATTCTCTGCCAATTTTGCAATGATCAAATGAGGCTTTGACTTTAAACTAAATGGGACTTTGAACTGGAGATTGTTAAGATTTCTGTTAGGGATGACAATATATTCAGTCCCATGAGCCTTTGTGGCCCTTTGAGGTTTAGGTATTAATTTGTAACTTTAAAAACACTGATTGTCTACTAATGTTTGAAAAAGCTATAAATAAAGTAGCCACACGTCAAGATAGACATTGAATTTTAAGAGTAAATCAAAAACTTCCAATATTACTAGGCATTTTGGGCCTTTAAATATGCTATTACATTAAAGAGCTCATATTCCACTTTTATGCTTTTACTATTTCTGATCTATGTTATAATGTTGTTTCCTCATCACACACATACCTTGTGTTTTGTTTCATTCACACATGTTTAACACACAAACCCTGCATATTTAGGCTGAGCCCCACCTTGTGATGTCATATGTCAATACAGGAAGTGCTTCACTGTGTTTTTAAACTCCATACAATACTTTCACTGAAATAATTTGCATGATTTCAGCCCTGGGGTTGCTGGTCTTTACCAAACAAAAAGTAAACGGTAAATGTTAACTTGAAAACTACAACTACATGACATCACAAGGTGGAAAATAACTTTTTTTTTTTTAGCTTTGGAGATGTAGACAGACTCATAATGCAGGATTACTCAAACATGTGTGAATAAAACAAAACAAAAAACACACTCCAGGTCTGTTTTAAGGAGGCAACGACATAATAACATGACTTAAAGCTCACAAGAGTCAATTTTGCATAATATATGGCCCTTTAATTGATTTACCTAACCCTTAACCTGTGTCCTGGAGCTAATACTTTTTCTGAGATCTCTGTCTATACTCGTGTCAGTGTCGGTGGATCTTTAAATTCAACCATCTGACACGTTCACAAAACAGCGTGTGCAAATACATCAGGGAATTGGCTCGTGGCCCATTGAAATATGTTTGAAAGGTGCTTAGTTACACCTCAGACTAAAGACGCTATATTTCATTTTCTCCTTTACACTCTTTTTGTCACGTTTCGCTCTGTGGAGTTGGCCCTGTTATTTGCTCCCATTGTCCCGCTGTGATAAAAAACTGCCTTTCAACCTGACATGTGGCAGTGTGAACCTGAACACGCTGCATATTTATGATTGAATTGGCGTCTTTCAGAGGCGTTCCTGTTGGGTGATTTAAAGCGGCCTGCTCTCTGCCCCGTGCACTCACTAGCGCGCTTGTTTCGAATGCCCTGGAATGTTTTGCTAAACCCAGTGACTCCACCAAACTCACGCTCAACTTGTTTACTTTGCTTGTCTTACAGGGCACCCTCTTCTTCTTAGGTCTTTCCACACTTTCTCGTCCTAACACACAGACTCACTGTATAGGACCCGTGCTCTATAGAAGACCTTATACCAGGAGGAGTCTCTCACTGGCTGATATGACAGACGGAGGTTTTTGCGGCATCCAGGAGACAGATCGTGGCTTGAAGCTTAAATTCTATTCATACTCTTTGCAGTAGGGTTATACAATTATGTAAAACTGGTCGTCAGAATTATTTGAAGCAATGAACCTGTATCTTCAAATGCAAAAGACTCATTTATTAGTTCTGCTTTGTTATTATTCTGTTACGCGTCACTTTGCTCCAGGTTTTGAGGCCCCAACAATCACATTTTCATGAATTATTTCTTTTTGATTACTCTGTCTTTGTTATTAATTAGAGCAGTAATTAGCTCGACAGGATATCTTCGTGTTTTATTGTACTTTTCCAATGTACTGTGTTATCTAGACCTGTCATGTTGACACATTTTGAAGTGCGATATATGAAGAAAATATACACGATAAATGATAATACTGAAACCAAATCATAAAGCAGAATTATACCTCTATAACTTTTCTAAATGAACTATATATATATCTATATCTATATCTATATCTATATATATCTATATATATATATATATATATATATATATGTATATATATATATATATATATACCGGTGTATATATATATATATATATATATATATATATATATATATATATATATATATATAAACATGAACTGAAATAACTAAAAAGCAGAATGCAACACTTAAGTTAGTAGCTTGTATCTGTAATGAGGCATAGAAGTTATTTATTCAGCCTTTTACAGCTTAAATCTTAACATATTGCAAAAAAAAAACCCTCTCGTATCAAGGAAAAGTACCCACAATAAATAGTGACCCCCTCAAAAGTATTGTTCCATCTAACTTGAGCGATAAGTGGATTCGTGATGGGCCTAGTGTCATCTCGCTATTTCTTTTTTGTTGACTTTTATGTGAAGCTCTTTGGGCAGCTGAAGTAGTTGTTAAATGCTCTACAGTGTTCCCTTGTTTATCGCGGGGGTTCCGTTCTAAAAAATAACCTGCAATAGGCAAAATCCACAAAGTATCAGCTTTATTTTTTACAATTATTCTATAGGTTTTTTTGGCTGTAAAACCCCTCACCACACACTTTATACACTTTTCTCACACAGGCATTAACATTTTCTCACATTTCTCTCTTGTTTAAACACTCTCAAAGTTCAAACCTTCATGCCTTTGTTGGTGCAGAACATTTCATCGACATTGTGGGTTTTGTCAGGGAGAAAACTTGCAAACATACAGCACTTCAGCATCACACTGTGATCCAACATTTATGCAAATTTGTCTGAACACATTCTGTACTGTACAGGAGATACGGCACGGAGGAGACTGATGGACAATGGTCTACAGTCCCTCAGCCAATCAGGACGCAGAACACAACACACGCTCATACACTGTGAAAAAAACATGGAAACTGCAAAGCAAAACTCACATAGACCAATTTCTCACCACAAAAAAAGGAATTCTAGCATTTTTACTGTTTGCACTAGTTCATGCCTCATTATGTATCTTGTGTCATTCCTTTGGACCTTCAGACAGATTTATACAACTTTTGAGCAGAGATCAATCGACATGTGTTTTTTTCATGGCCGATGTCAATTGTTTATAATACAGATATTTTTGGGCCGCTCTATATACGACAGATGTTGAATACTTTCCTCATAATCTGAGAGAGAGCTGTATAGTCATGTTTTGTGCAGCCATCTTTTCTTATTAAAGTGTTAATTAAAAGGTATGTGTGTATTTTTAGGCAGCTGATTGACCAAAACAAAATATCGCCCTGTGCTGGAGACCAAATATCGGCCTGATGTATCGGCCAACCAATATATCATTCTATCTCTGCTTTTTAGTTTATGACCTACATTTCCTCTCGTTTCAATTCATCTTCAAATATTTGCGTTATTAGCAAAGCCTTTAACATGTTGCTTTGTATTTTACAGTGTTCTTTTTTGATACCAGCAAGAAACGATAACAGGAGCTTAAGTTTAAAAAAAAAACAAGAATAAGAGGAGGAAGGAGACAAGTACCACTCCTGAGCCACCCTCTTGACTTTTTAGTGCCTTGGCAGGGAATGATTCAGCACATAACTTTAAGCAAACACTCAAATCACAAAGTCAAATGTGCAGATAGTGAGCTGGAACCACGCAGTCTGCGATTTCAAGTGCCCATTCACATCACTCAAAGATGGAGATTTTTTTTTTTTACAAAGCCAACACTCTCAGCACTCAGTTTTGGCACAACCTGGGATTCCCAAAATGGAGCGGACAAATATTTGCACACTTTGTGGAATTTTCTCCTGCCTGGGCACTTGGGAATGTCTGGTTTTAACACTGCAGAATTTGAGGCTGGAGCACTCCTACACCTCAGCCTCCTCCGTCAGCAGGAAAAAGGGATGGAGCACACTGCTGGCATGGATGGAGGGTGCTTTATTAATGCTATGGACAGTGTCTTTGGCTTGAATCAATAGTCCCGCTCGATTCAAGTTGCTGAACAGTAGTGAGGAGTGACATTGCAAATAGTGATAAACAAAGGTGGGCTACAACAAGGCTGGGTGTGAATTGGTAAACGCACAAAACCCAAGGCAATCTATAGCCAGTGGTGGAATGTAACTAAGTACAAGTAGTAACATTTTTGGTATCTGTACTTTACTTAAGTCGATTTTACAGTGGATATTTTTTACTTTTACTTCACTACATTTGAGAGCAGTATCTGTACTTTCTCCACTACATTTTTGAACATGATATTTTTACTTGAGTATTTTTTTGCCCTGGTATCTGCACTTTTACCTTTAAGTAACAACATTGAGTACTTCTTCCAGCACTGTCTATAACACAGACATAATTGCACTGGGCTGGTTTCTCAAATACATAGTCTGTCATATTGACTCAAGGTAATTATCTGCTTTGAGTACTTCCTCCAAGAATATGTGAAAGTAAAGAGAAGTGTCAGCCACTGCATAAGAGCCCCCAAATATATTGTTCTCTCTGTCATATATTGAATAATAAGTCAATATAGTAAATATTGTGACAGGCTTGACTCCAGTGCCCTTAAAAAAATCTAATTAATTCCTCCAAACAACATGCTTACAACCATATTACTTACAAATCTGACCACTAGTTGAGTTCAAAGCTTTACATATCCCAACATATGTTACTGTTTAACCACAAAAATGTCACATATTTTTTTGCCATCTACATTTTGGCTGAAAAAGGTGACAGTGAACCATTCAAAAATTCCTTCAGCAGCACCTATGCTAATTCTATTCTTTTCCAATCTGAGCATCATGAGATCGATTCCTGGCTCTAACAATTTGCTTAATGTCTTGCCCCACTCTTCACTCCCACGTTACTCTCTCTGTCAAGCCTTTGGGTGAAAAAATATATATTTATGTATTCACTTCTCCACAGCTCAAATTTGATCATGAAATACAGTGGTTTCGTTCTAAAAATAACCCACAATAGGCGAAATCCGCGACCTATCAGCTTTATATTTTACAATTATTCTATATGTTTTGCAGCTGTAAAACCCCTCACCACACACTTTATACACTTTTCTCACACAGGCAGTAACATTTTCTCACATTTCTCTCTTGTTTAAACACTCTCAAAGTTCAAAGCGAGGTGAACCGCGATATAGCGAGGGACCACTGTACGCCAAATCTCCCCACTTTTGCAAATAAAAAGTGTAAATACTGAGTGCAAAAATCTATATATTGAAGGATAAGTTGATATAGTCATTATCGTGACAGTGGTAACATGTTGTCGCCGGTCATTACATGTGAAGAAGACGTCGCATTCCCGTTGAATCTCTTCCAGATGGATACTGCCACCGTGTTTTAGTGCCCCATTAAAACCCCGTGTCTCGTCCCTGGTCACTTGTCTGCCTGTTGGGGTGCCTGATTGCGTGGTATGCTGTTTGTTTACTCCCAGCGGGCCTTCATTTCCTGTGCGTGCCCCTTTTCACCACCCCAAAGGATATTACTTTAATTAACTTAGCCTAATGCAAATACTAATGTCTGCTGTTACCATGTGGTTTTTCACTTGGAGATGCGCTGTTTGTTCTGGGCTGTGATTAAAACCAAGAGTCGCTAACCACTACAGAGAGGAGCTTTGAGGAGCCACATTTAAAAGGAGGCCATGCATGTGCAGATGTTTCCTCGGGCTAATGGATGATTCAGGGTGATCATCCAACAGACCAGCTGATTTAAAATGTTTACAAGAATTTTTATCTTCCAAACAAACACCTCATTTTGGAGCGGATCACGAGTTTAAAGTGTGACCACATGGGCAGATACAAGATTAGCATTACGTTAATTTAGCAGATATACATTTTGTGACCCAATACATCTTAAACTGCAGAATAGCAAAGTATGGTGTCACTGGAAAAGTATTTGTCCACTGATCTGAAGGTTTTATCGAATGGCTTTCAGCTACATTGACAAAAACATGAATAACTGCATCCATAAATCAAGTCTTTTTAAATTAAATAAAACCAGATGGGTGGTTTTAATATAAAATATGTTGAGATTAATAGTTACAACAAAGCATTCAGGAAACTCTGGAAAGATTTCTTGCTTTGTTATATAATCTTTTAACTCTTTTTACCTTATTATATGAATACTTTTGTCTCCATCTGATCTTTTTACATCTGTCATTGAAGGTACATGACTACGGCAGGTATTGGTACTTAGAAAAGTAGGTAGCATTCTGTGTAAATAATTGATTGAACGATCTCTGGCCTGGTTCCGGCTTGTGTGTATAGTTATGTGAAAGCTGACAGCTGCTCCGTGTCCCGAGGCACAAACATATCCCTTCTCTCTTGAATCTTTCCGCTGTGCATTTGTCACAGTTTGAGCGGACGCACGTTGTTTGACAGATCATAAGGTATAACAATCAGAAGCCTCAAAGAACCTCCAAAATGACCCGTTTAGGCACTTAATACCATGTGAAATTGTAATACTGTGTAATACTGATTGATAGTTAGTCGTGACCACATGTTAAGGTGCTGTAGGACGTTCCAAGAGAAGGGTGTAAATGGGAAGTAAAAAACTGCCACACTAGAACTTCACTGATTCATTATTAGTCTTAATCTTAAAGCAGACCTATTATGCTAACATGACTTTTTAGAGCTTTTAACCATATTATAGTTGTTTCCCCTTAACATTTACTCACCCAATGTTGTATTTGGAGTGAGTCATGTTTGTTTGAGCTCATTTTCAAGACACTATATTGCCGATCAATTACTTCGTTCTTCAATTTTATTTACTTAATCAGTGAGATGCGCAGAATTCGACAGCGGCTCGTAGTTATTTTGGTGCAAATGAAAACAAATCTGCTGCTTGCTAGCCTGATCTGTAGCTATCCATCAGAGGTGCTGAATGTTTGCGGTAATGACGTTTAGGGCGACGCCAGCAGTCAGCGGACTTGTTTCTTTTATTACGTCGTTTCCGATGACTACTGCGATTTAAAATGTGCAAATTATAACATAGTGATCCACGGGTGTCATAAATTATAACAATAGAGCAGACACAAGCACAATAGGTCTTCTTTAATGGACTTTTTCACTCCTCCAGCTGACTCTCCATCTTCCCTTTGAATGTCTTCTTTTTCTAATCGTGATACATTAGTCATGACCTCTGACCTCAGGGTTCGTAACCCTATTGCAGACCTGAATGGATCAAGACAAGGCCACTCGTTGGGTGTTGTCGCCCTGTGTGTCCTGGCTAACCTCTCTTTTAACAGCTGCTAATAATTCAAGCAGTGGAGCGATTCGCTTTAGCACATTGACCAGCACATTGACACCTTGACAACTTAATGCTTATTGTGAGTGCGGGTGGTTGGATTCAGGGTCAGTGGGCATTTTTGAAGATGGACTGAAATTTCCTTAACCCAATAATGTGGTAAATTGTGCCCCTGTGAGTTTGGACTGCCACATTCTTGTATGTGACAATCCCATTCTCAAATAGCATTCATTGTGGCCTAATGAATGGTAAACATGTAGGGTCTTTATCCTCTTTGCCCATCTTTCTGCAGGGCCAGGGGCTGTCATGTGAACCACTTAAGTGCTTCTTACTGATATGCACACATTGAAATCTGAGAGAAAAAATGCTTTCAGGCTTCACAACAACATGGATCGAACAGAAAACAAATACAACCAGTTGGCTTTAAAGGTCCTATATTACGCTAAATTGATTCTTGTAGCTTTAAGCCATGTTATAATGTTGTTACCTCCTCAAAAATAGACCTGGAGTTGTGTTTTGTTCCATTCACACAAGTTTGAGTACCGGTAATCCTGCATTATTAGGCCGTCTACATCTCCAAACCTCAAAATGCTCTGTTCCACCTTGTGACGTTATGAAGTGGTAGTTTTCAAGTTAACCTTTTACCTTACCTTACTAGAAATGGGCTATTCCAAGGCTGAAATCATCCATATGATTCTAGTGAAGGTGTGTGGAGTTTAAAAACACAGTGGAGCACTTCCTGTATCAACACATGACATCACAAGGTGGAACAGAGTGTTTTGTTTGAGCCTAAATCTGCTGGGTTTGTGCGTTAAACATGTGGGAACAAAACAGAACACAGCTCCAGGTCTGTTTGTGACGAGGAAACAACACTATAACATCGATCAGAAAACATCGTAATATGAGCCCTTTAAGGAACGAAGCAATAAAAACTTGTATGTTCCAAATTTTCAGCGCCATAACGTCTTGAGTGTCATAGAGAGGCTGTTGTCTCTGCACTGAATGGGACCTTTGTTCAGAAAGATATACTGTTGTTTGGGACAGGCCTCAAAAACATGTGACATGGCTTTGATGACATGAACAAGAATATCATTTATGTGACAAAAATAAATGAAACTCATGCATTCTTAATATATGTTTTTTTTTTTTTTTAAGTACATTAATTTTGCATAACTGGAGTTGAAATATTTATACTAGCAGCACGGGATGGGATTTTTAAATTTGGTGCAAAGCTAATGTTTTTTACATCATGATCAGAATAGATGTATCAACTTGAAGAGTTCTGTGACTCTGTAGTATTTAAGTACCCATTTAAAAATATACTTTAGGAGTATCAGGAGTCAAAGTATTTCACGAAAGTGTTATTACAGTTGTGATTTTTTTTTTTTATGAATTTTGTTTATTTATTTTTGTTTGCTCAAAGCCAGAACTTGAACTAAAAAATTTAAGTCAGAATGTTTCCACAAACATGGTAAAAATAACCTGTCAAATCATATGAAAAGTACTTTTTTTATTTTTCACTGCTTTTCAAAAATGTAGTAGAGCAGAAAGTACAGATACAGCTCTCAAATGGAGTTAAGTAAAAATAAAAAAGTATCCACTAAAGTAAAGTAAAATAATGTAAAATAAAGTAAAGTACAGATGCCAGTACCTAAACATTTTTCTTAAGTGCAGTACTTTACTACTTGTACTTACTTTCCACCATTGGAAGTAAATTGTTTACAATTTAAAAGTAATTGTTAGCCTCAGACCTATTATGCACAGAGCAGATAACACTAATTGCAACATGAAGCTAACAAGAAGTTGGCTCACGCTAGAATTAATTTAGGTTTATCAAAATGATCTAGCTAAGAGCTTAATGATATAATACTAGTTTAATATGCTGCTAAGTGAAGTAGAACACATTAAAAGTACTAAAATAACCAGAAAGCAGATACTATTACACTGGATTTAGATTCAAGACTTTATAGTTATTACCTTAGAAAACAATGAAATTATGTTTAGAGCATCAAACACTGCTTAGTTTTGATGTAAAGTGCAATACTGAAAGTAAAAAGTAAAGGCAAAGAAAATTCCAAAAAGAGACTGGGTGAAGCAGCGTAATTATTTTCAACTCAATTATTCTGTCTGTGCACAACTTGTGTTTATATTTAACTTAAAACCCTGTTATTTTCATATGCACTTTTTGAGATAGCTGAGCCTGTGTAAACATAGATGGGTGACCCTTTCGCCTGGCCATATGGAGACTGCCAAAAGTCCAGCTGCACAGTATTAGGCCTCCCTTATGCTCTGGATCGTGCTATCATCCCCCTGGGAGTAATGAAGGGTTCTGAGATAGCCGGGGAGTGCCGTAGGAGTCACACGTCTGCACACCGCTCCTGTTCATCACCTAAATATCAGTCCATTACCCGCTAAAGCAAACAAATCAATGCGTACAGAGGAAGGACTGTAAAGCATGCACGTTTTTTATCAATGCGCTCACCTTACTTGGACTTTGAGGCTGGCGTTTTGGATTTTTCAGATGCTTGTGCAGGACTAGATTTAGGTCAGCTATGCCTAATGTTAAACAGTTAGATATGTCACATGTTTTACGACCATACTCAACATGCTCTTTGTGAGAAGTGTTGTAAAGTATGTCTGGAATGCATCATCTGTGTGGACCAGTACAAAAAATACTGACCATATCTGCCCAGATCAGGTGCATGTGCAGGGCATGTGTCTCGTGACTTGAGATTCTATTTGAGCGTTACTAGGTCAAGGCTGTGTCACAATACATGACTTAATTTGGATGATGGTGGCCTTCCTGTTATTAGTGCAGGGCAGAAAATTACTTGTACAGAAACCCTATAGACTTGCACCAGACCTTGTAAACGAATATACAGTAATACAAGCTCGGCCTGTGAGATGTATTGGATATCACATGTGCTTGCAATTAAAATTTGGTTTCAGCGTAATATATAAAAAGCACTGACTTGGCATGTTTTCCAATACTTAACTGTTGAGGTGGGAATAAAACATCTAATTAATATCACAATTTTCTAAGAGTTTTTCTATTAAAAACAGTGATCACTTAGTATTTGTATATTGCCTTTAAGACCTAACTAAACTCATTTTCTTCTTCATTTAGCGCCCGACAGAGCCTGACCAATAGGAGGAGCGGGTTGGGAAAATAGTTTTGTGTTTAATAGGATGATATCACATTGCATCTTAAGAATCATGATTTCATTGTCAAGCCTCACAGTAAACCACCTCAGTATTGACTTTACTCCTGTATTTCTGTTACTATACATACAATATAGTCTGTGTGTAAAATTGACTCCATTTTACCATTTTAATCCCTTGTTGTTTTTGATTGGTCTTTTGTTGATAACCTGCTCACACAGACAGAGTGGATTTATTCATCTCACCACTCGTAAAAGCCAAAGAGTTGCCAAAAAGCCAAAAAGTTGTAGGAGTAAAGATGTTTTTGGACGACTGAAGGATTACACAGACATCTCACCACTCCTAAACACTGAATGGTTACTTTACCCAACAAATTACTTTCATTTTTAATCTACAATCAAGTATTGTATGATCTGCTGTGATCAGTATTATATGTCTGTCATTTTGGCTGCAGAAAGTGACACTGGTCCCAGGTGAAATCAGACCCAGATTGGTGTATGTTTCTGTAGAGTCTGTGTAGATCACTGATAGTCTCTCCGCTTAACCTGGTTTGTGTTTGTCAGGACAGTCGGATGTCTGCACTCCGCGTCACATGACCATAGCCAGGGGTTGGGATTCAAAGGGGGTTACGGGTCAGGGCATCGACTTCCTGTGTTACTCATTGGCTGATTCTGCACAGGCACAAAATAGACTGCTCTGGAAGCCCACATGTAACCTCGGCGACAATAGTCAAAAACAGGAAAGAAAATGAGAGAAGAGGAACAAGTTTGAACTCTTCTCTGAGTTAGTGAATGTTTCTGGGTAGTCACACAGCCAGGAAAGTCCTGGTGATGGGAGTGGACTAACTGTCACTACATCAGTGAGACATTATTCACTGGTATACAGTCCAGAGCTAAAATAGACCAGGGCAACTAATGTCTGAATCTTATCAACCTGGAAATATTGATTTACTCAAACATGTTTTCATGCTGGTGCTTGTTTTTTTAATAATTGTAAAGTGCAGTCACTTACTATTGTAGCTACTGTAATAGTTAACAACTTGTTCCACAACAAAACAGTCAAACAGACATTGTGTCAGTGGCTCAGTGGTTAGAGCTTCTCCCCAACAACCCAAAGGACGACATTTCAGTCACATGGTGTGTGTGAGTTGGCGGTTTGACGTCTGTAGGCACAGACTGCCAGCGTCACTTGGGCCTGTTTACCACAAGCACCACAGCACATGGAGTGAATAATGACCAGTGTAGAGCTCTGAGAGCGTGTACGCTCGTAAAGCACAGTAAAAATGTCAGGCATTATTATTATTTACCAAATAATAATATTGTAAGTAAACCCCACATTATATTCAACTGATCCTTTTTCAGTCCTTGTTGCCTTTGACACTGGCCAATTTGAAAATATGTATAACTTAACAAGGCGACCGACCCTTTGCCACGAGCATGTAAGCTGAAATAGAAGATATGTTTTAACCTTGTAAAACCAAAGCTGTAAATCATGTGATGGCCTCAAGAGAATTTTAGCTTATTTTCTGCTGTTAAATCTGTCATCTGTTGTATATTAACTAGATATATACGCCAAATGTACTTCAGAGAACGTGTATGCACAAACTCATAAACAGAAACACATTCTTTGATACTTATGTGACGCTCCTCTGCCTGTGGCTATTAACTGCACTTCCAACTTCCAACCTTGTGAATTCACACCCAGCTCTTTACAACGCGTCCTCGGGGCTAGTCATCAGCTAAACCTTGCACCCAAGCGCCCGTGATTCATTACTGCTCAAAGGCACTTGGCAAATATTTGTCTATAGTGTAATCTTAACTCCCTTCCACTCATTTTAACGTCTGCCTTTTTGATTAGCAATTATAGAGCTATGTAGTAGTACACCTGTGCCTCAGACTCGGGGTTACTCCAGTCTCCTCTGAACTACATTACATCCACCTGTAGACTTTCCCTAAGGCTGAAGTTATATCACAGTGGACCCCTCCCTGTATGGGTTTCAATTTGTTCAGAGCTTATAGAAAGGAAGACGGCTTAAACAGTATTGAGTGGCATAATATTTTCAAATGAATACTCATACAGTTCTGGAGGTTTTTAGGTTTCGTTCTGGTTCTCATCTTAGGTTTCTGAAGTTGAAAAGCTTTAAAATGCTCTTCAAACATTATCCCTTCACTTTTCTTTACAGATGTTAGTTAATTATAGCAGTCACAGTGTGACAAATGTGGAAAAATATACAAAATCTCGAAGGGAGTACAAATATAATCAGTTTAAAGGGCCCGTATTAGGCTATTTTTGGATCTATGTTATGACGTTATCGCATCATAAACATGCCTAGAATTTTGTTTTTGTTTCATTCACACATGTTTAACACACAAACCTTTCTATTTAAGGTGAGTTCTTCTCTCAAACTGAAAACACTCTGTTCCACCTTGTGATGTCATCATGTGGTAATACAGGAAGTGCTCCACTGTGTTGTTTTTAAACTCCACACACCTTCACTAGAAACATTTGGATGATTTCAGACCTGGAATTGCCAATCTATGCTGAACTAAAGGTAAAGGTTAGCTGCTAACTTGAAATTTACCACTGCATGACATCACAAGGTGGAACAGAGCATTTTGAGCTGTGGAGATGTAGATGGACTAATAATAAACATGTGTGAACCAAAAGGCAACTCTGAGTATGTTTTTGATGAGGTAACAATATAATAACATGTCTTAAAGCTCACAAGAGACAATTTTATATAAGGACCTTTAAATATAAACAATCGTAGTTAAAGTAGAATTGCCGTGCCAACACATATGTTTGCCATAAGTGACATAGAAAATCATTATCATTGGAGTACACTGATCAATACAGAGCTGAAATAAAAGCGTATTCTAAAACTGGACTTTGTTTGAACAGGAGCGGTGGAAAGTTCCAGGCATTATGGCGCTGCTTATAAGTGTGTGTGTTCTTTTCACTGCCATGTGGTTGGCATCATCGCTCTCCAAGTATCCCCATTGGTTTCCCAGCCAGAACATCTTGTGATTCTTAAAAAATGCGGACTGACACACACAGTAAGCCTTTATGTGTGTGTGAAATCCTAGTCCCCTGGTTTTAGATGCTGCACATAATAAATCAAAATTACGCATTTTGTTCAAGTTAGCGGAACAGCTGCAGCACGGCATAAAACTGTGAGCTGAGGCTAAGCAGGAGGATTTATGCTGACAATTGATGTTCACAATATGGCATGATTAGTTTAGTATTTAGTGAATCCTTACGTCAACTGCTCTGCAATTCAACCCTTCTTTCATATTTTTGAAAACAAATCCTCAGTCAAACCCGTAAAGTTTATACAATCTATTTTCCCGCCAAAACTGAACCATCACCAGCAGTCCTTGAGCATGACTAATATGAAAAACACGCACTGTCTTCTTTAGCTATCCGTGACGCTTTTGTGCAAATTAACTTTTTTATTTTGAATGAGTAAAGGTTTTAATAGACCCTCATTATGTGGGTATTTCCTATGCAGATGCTATGAAGCTCTGTGGCGCTCTACCTCTAACTGTCTAAAACGGAGACACGTGTGCTCCTGACTAAGTGTGTGTATACGCTCACTTATGCACTGTTAGCTTTAGCGTTCAGACATTAGCGCCGGACTGTAATTCTTTCTGGTCTATTGTCTTGAGCGCCAAGGTTGAGCAGGAGCCACATATGGGAGCACTTTGTTAGGCAAAAGTGTTTTGAGCTGTCGGTGCGAGAGCGGAGCATGATTAACTGTGACTCAGGGGTAAAAAAATTAACCTTTTCAGTGGAGAATGTGGGCACTAATGTGGGCATGTTATTGTTGTTATGTACGTGTATATGTATGTTATTACGTATATATGTTGGAAGACATTTTGCAGATGTTTTTTATATTGCTCAAATGCAGTGTCGGTTGTTAAGACAGAGGGTTAGGGTGAAGTTAGGGTGAAGTATTTAGTAATCTTAGTCTTCTTCACTGTCTGTCACTTAATGTTAACCTTTTTTTATGGTTTTATTGAAGGTCCCCTGGATTAGGGCTGTGTTCAAAGAGAATGAAATGTCATATTTTGTGTGATTTAAATGGTAATTATTAAAAGTCTACAGAAAGCATTTTTTTTCATTTGTTTTTAAGACAAAATAAAACTGAATAAAAGTTTGTGATCAACAGAGTTTTTCGGCCATATTACCCAGCCCCATGAACCTACATAGATATTGGCAGTGATGGAATGTAACAAAGTAAAAGTAGTTAAGTACTGTACTTAAGTATAGATCCTGCGTATCTGTACTTTACTTAAGTAGATTTTAAAGTGAATACTTTTGCTTTAATTTGAAAGAAGATGTCTGTACTTTCTATTCCACTACATTTTGAACTGAAAAGTAAAGGACTGAAAAGTGAAAGTATTTTTTGTGATTATTTGTTACCTGCTGAAAGGGCTGAGGGGTTTATTTATTTATTTATTTATTTATTAAGGTCATAGTTTAAACAACAACAAAAAAAAAAAAAAATACAAAAAAATGGCTAGAAAAAACAATTGATCTGATCTTTTGAGCAAAATTCTGCACAAAATCACTCCATTTGAAGCTTCATAAAATCTCAAAATCGACACAAAATACTTTTACTTTTTACTCTTTAAGTACATTTTTAAAGTGGTATTTAATACTTTTACTTTACTTGAGTAGATTTTTGAATGTAATACTTTTCCTTTGACTTAAGATTTTGTTCCTTGCTTCTTCCACCACTGGACATTGGTTGTTTGGGTTTCATGTGTCATGGAAAATCAACAGAAAATAAGTATTCTGGGTTTTAACATTTGGCTTTTCAAGTGCTGTATTCTACAACATTCTCATAGTACTTCTCTCAAGGGAGAAGTTTGGTTCCCTGTCAAACATTCAGAGCCTAATTGAGCTGTGAGCACAACTAACCCTGCATGAAAACAAAACATCTTCACAACTTAGCACTGACTTTCACAAAGTAATATCTCCATAATCCAACATGTGGATGAAAAACACAGGTTAGCGCTGGGCCATTGTTCTGCTGAGCGTCCACTTGTCTCCATTGTGATCACGGGTCAGTCCATCAAAGTGTGGAGGCGTTTGGTGCAGTGTCTGCTCCACACTTCCTCTGTTTGTGAGTGTGCAGGTCCAAGCCACTGTCTCCTCACACTTCCTCCTCTCTATTGTCCACGCAGAGGCACATGCGCGGCTTCTATACCTTTAAGTCTTTGTCTGGCCTAGTCTAATCACTGTCTTATTGGGTTGATCCACTGCCAAGCTATTTGTGGTCATTCCTGTTATGAAAAGATTAGTGTCCCTCTGCTTTTCTGTCTCTCTGCCTATATATAACAATGTGAGCTGTGAGGTTAATGTCAGTATGTAGACATATAGTGAGAGGTGAGATTGACAGATCAGTCAGGATGGCTGTTGTTGAGGTACACTCACTGACCAACATTCTTGATTTGATGAGACTTGCAGCATTTGAAAAATGTGAATATCTTGCAGTTCATAAATGGTAAATGGTCACATTGTTATATAGTGCTTTTTCACCTTCAAGGCTCTCAAAGCACTTTACATCAAGGAATCACTCAACCATTCACACATACACCAGTGTACACAGACACTGGGGGCAAGGTGGGTTTAGCGTCTTGCCCAAGGTCACGATGGCAGCATTCATCCGTGGGAGCTGGCCACCAATCTCTGGGTCAGTGGATCTGACCACTCAGCCAATGATGTTTATGTTAAGAGCAGGATTCAAACCGCCAACCTTCAGATCAACCTTCGGATCAGTGGGAAAACACTCAGATCAGATACAGATTATACAATAAAAAACAAAAAAACAGGATAAGGATAATTTGTTAATTCATCTAAACAATTTTAATCCATCAGCACAATACAAATCATAAACATCTTTCTTGCTAATTACCACAAAATACTAACACTATTTCAACATCAAGTTTGGAGTTTTCTGTTCTGTTATTTCCATAATCTCCATGTCAGCTATATTCTAGCATGGATACACACCATAACCACATATGCAAACGTCTTTAACTTGAACTATCCTTTATATATTTTATTTTATACTAAGCATTATAGTGTTTTTGGATTTTTCACAAAACCTACATAATTAGTTTAGCCTTAACAGTAAAGATGGTTTAATGTGCTTTATAGATGCTTCTATTTTGAACAGCTTTCCTCAAATACTATAAAACTCTTTTTTCAGTGTGACAGTATAATCCCCAACATCATAACAGCGCGTGGGGTATTAGACTTATCCTCATTACCTTCTTTGTGTTTGTTGACACGGCCTTGGGTGTTTGTGGTGGCGGGTTTAAACGTCATCCCCTGACCCTCACCTGGCCCCTGTTTGGGGATGGGGACAGTAAAGAGGAGCATTGGGCCCAAGGCTGTCCTCTCAGATGTCTGCCGGGAAGGAATTATTCAGCCCCCTTTTTTTTAGTAACTTTCCATCATACACTTTTTATATTGTACCGCACCACATTTTTACACTTTTATTACTGTTGCTATGTGTTATTTCAGGCTCATATTGCACATTCATGGTCAGGGAAAATACTTTTAGCTTTCATTATAGGATCCATTTATTTTAGATCAATGCGGTAAACTGTCAAACTGTGGCACGAGTTCCTTTATTGGTTGGCGAAGTTTTCTACAGTGATTGGCTTTTATCCACATTTGTGAGTTTAGAGCTGCTGGTTTTGTCTAATGTTAGAACTGGTTTACCCCTAGTTTAGATGTGGAATAATACTACTACAGACCTGATTAAATCTGATTGTACTGCCTAAGACGCAGCCGGCTACTAGAAATATGTCTACACCAAAATACCTCTGATTTCAAATTGTAACTATCCAGCAACGCCTATGATTAAAAGCCCACTCTTCGAAAATTAACCACAAAATCCCTACATTAAAAACAGTTTGTAAAATGTTTGTTTTATGGATAGGCTAATCCCTCTGGCGATGCTGTTGTTTCCTCTTTTTTATGTCCAAAGCTCTCTTTAGCCCCATCATCCATTTGATCTGTGTCTGAATCTCGAGCCAAGTCTGGGGCGTAGTTTGATGAATGAACACCCTTCGACAGTACGAGCAGGCACACTCATCTGCCCTGTAGCGACTGGCAGCGTTCGGCAGTCTGGTGTCGGATCTCCTATCACTTTACCACACACCTTCAACCATCGCCCGGCTTTGGTTGTGTGTTTGTCCATGCCAAATAGTGAAAACGAGAATCCTTAACACAGCGGTGGCGGTGGTAGTGGTGGTGGTGGTGAGTCTGGTTGGTCGGGTGCCTGGGTGGTCGGAGCTTATGGTGCAGGGATTTGGTCTTGTTTGGTAATCTTACTTCATCTTTCCTCCCGCGCTTTATTTTCTCTGTCTCTTTCTATCCCTCACTCTTATGTGTGTTTTGGCTTTACACACAACAGACACTAATTACACCACTTATCATCGAGTGAGGTAACACATTTACAAATCCAAACTCCAAAAAGTACTTATCACTGAAGTTTATGTTTTGTTTTTGTTTAATTCAGATGAGTTTATGTTTTGTAATTGTACCTAATTGCATTACAAATATAAAAAAAATGATATAATGTTAATCCAATTGTGCTTCTCCGAGTATTTTTCAGATAACATCCTTGTACTCTCCTCTCTGCAAGTCTACACCAGACAAAAGCTTTCTGTGACAATGTTATTTATTAATGAATTATTAGATTAGATTAGATTCGTAGTAGTTGCAGTAGTAGTCAAACAAGTCGTATTAGTAAATGCAGTGAGTACTTTGATTTAGAAGCGCAGTTTTATCAGACAACTCAAACAACCCCCCACTTTTAAAGTCCTCTGTGGGGGGTAATTGCTTATCTAAAGGATAAAGCAGTCATAACATAACCTATTTTACCCTTTAGTCTGGATAAAATACCAAGAATATCTTAAACTCAACTGATTACTCTATTTTTTTATGTTAAGCAGTCCATATTGTGCCCTATGCTCCCTCAGCTAGCCCATAGAATTCCCAGAGTTGTTCGAGGAATCAGGCTATAAGATTTCATCATTTATTTAGACATCCTTAGAGACAAAATGTTGCTCACTTTAAGACCAGCTGTGCGTTAGTTGTGGTGCGATTGGCCCCAATACTGTAGCTGCCAGGTCTCGTCTGCGCTGTGATATAAGCCAGGGTTTTTCTGCATCATCCTTTCCCCTGGAGCAGCCAAGCATTGGATTACACGTGTTTCCCTGCTACACAGTCACAGCTCTGGCTTTCTCTTTGCGAGCGTTGCCATGGAAATAACAAAGCGATGCCTAATGTCGATGAGCACCATGGAAAGGATGAAAATGTCCTCAACAGGCAGGGAAAGTATTTAAAAATAAACCAATTACAAATGAGTAAGACTCCCCCACCCAATGCATAGGCTGTGTATATACTGTGTTATACTGTGTTATGTGTGGCCTATCATCAAGGCACCAGCACTTTAGCACTTTCCCTGTACAAATAATCCAACAGTTATGATAGATGTCCCCGAGAACTGCTCAAATGGGACTTCCTACATACTTTAGGGGTATTAAGTGATCCAGCAATCGCTTTAATTACACAGACTTCCCCTTCAAAGTGTGATCAAAGCGTGGTTCTACTAGAATGTTTACTTCCTATAATCAGCCATGCATTGAGGACTGCAATTTGTTGATGCAGGGACCGTGCTAGAGTCTTGTGGGGATAGTTGTAGAACCTACCAGCCCAGGCCCAGGCATTGGTACTGCATTACCATACCGCCACTTGCGCTGTTGAGACTAATCCCCAGTCACAATGGACGTACCTCTACTGTCTCCACTGGGGTTCGTCTAATGATATGCGCACCCAGATGCAGTCTATGGGTGCCTATTAGGCCAGACTAAGTGGGGGCACTGAAGAATAGAGGGGCATCCCGGGGAGAGCCAATGTGGACACTTTCATTTTCATAGAAATCATTTGTAATCGCATTGCACACACATTGTTTAACATAGTGGCTAAGAAGACATCCACATCCACATTAGACCATTGCGCGCGTAAAGCAAAGGAATATTTATACTCTCTTTGTCAAATGGAACCTCTTGTATTTTCTGCCCAAGATAACATGATATCAGTGTTTCGTGGATTGTGAGTGATCAGAAGGTGTCCGTAGTGTCTTATCAGCGCAGCGCAGGGGCGGAGTCACGGCGCAGTTGGCCATTCCTAAAGCTTGAATCACACTACTCCTCATTCACATTCCGGACGGGGACCGCTTCATTCAGCCTCACAGCGCTGGAGAGAACTTGGGAAAGCGTGGATATGTTTGTGTAAACACAGTGAAAACGTGACGAAAGATATGGATTTTGTATTTTTGGTGAACGACTAATGGACAGTTGCAAAGGTGTGTTTCTTTTTGGGTGGATTTACCATGCGCTAACCCTGGAAAAAGGTGACTGGACTGTCGTACAGGCTGGAGTTAAGTTTTGAGAGGAGGCTGCTGTTGGGCACGTCACTGGAAATGATATTAACACGTAAGTCCTACTTGATCAATTAGTTTTATACCTATTTTAATTATGTAAATGTGTCTGTAATCGTGCGTAAACGTGGGACGCTGTGACGCATGGGAACGGTCTTGGCAATCCTACATTTGCAGCATTTGTGACAAGTAATACAAGAGTTTAAAATGTTTTTTGTGTGTAATTACCTTATTATATGTTGAGTTTTTCGTTGTCATCTTCATGCCTTCCTCTGTGGAGAAGGCTTGATGTCAGTTTGTGTTGGACAGGCTACAGCTGGCACAGTTAAGCGTCTTTTTATTATGATTTGCGACTTTTCCTGTGATGTGTTGATGTTAACACGGTATAACTATGAGCTTTTATGATTTAAGAATACTTGGCATTTCTGTCTGTGCCTCTGCGCTCAGTCAAACTCCGGGAGCAGTGATGTGAATTGGATTATACTCCGGTGGGATCCGTGTGGGGAAATAAGGCCGTGAACTGGAATGTTTAGCCCAAGACGTATTTAGTGTCTTTGGGATTATCATAGTACCAGTGTGCGCCATCACCAGTCCCTTCAGCGCCAGTTTGTTCAATTGTCCTCAGCCTTTTGCCAGATTGGACACCTTTTGCTGAGTGACATGTGCTGCCACTGCATAAAAACCCGCTTCTTTCTAACCGTCTCGACTTGATTTACTACTTGAAGACTTGCCCACGCAAATTATAGCTATTGTTTTCATAGATGCCGTCTTATCAGTCATTTAAGTGCATATAGGGGGGCGAGTAAGCTTGAAGTGAGCCATATAACCATTAGAAACGTGACAGGGGGCTACTTTCTACGAATGCGCCCCAAGAAGCATTGACTTTAAACCTGGACACTCTGACTCATGACTTGGTGTTTCCAGTGGTGCCTTATTTTGGGAATGAAAATATTCCTCTGACTAAACAAAAACGTACCAACCATCTGCCTTGAACCTCTGTCTGTAATTATTTCTGTGCGCGCTCTGGTACATGTTTATGGGAGTTGGCGCAGAGCAAGGAGAGTAGCAGATAAGGAAAACGCGCTTCATTGGCACTCTTTGTCAAACAGGAAGTGTCCAAGGTTACCAGGCACTATCTCAAGGTTTGACTTTTGTGTGTAAATTAGGAAACTGGTTTAATGTAGTTTAGAGCACCACTTTGGCCCGTGGTATCTGATTTATATGGTCACATGATCCACTGTCCCCCACATCTGAGCATAAATCTGTCGTCATCATCTTTGAGGCCTCCAGGGAGCAGTTCTGCGCCCATCCATCTGGACCAGCTGTGTGTGAGCAGAGGCGGCTGGCCCAAGAGAACTTTTGGAATGGACCATAGCAGCAGTTGTAACCTCATTATTCTTTGGCTTGTATGTCAACGGGGCACCGCCTGAGGCCCGCCAGATGGTGATGGTATCCCTGGCACCGGCTCATTCGTCTAACAAGCAGAACTTCTCTTGCACATTTAACGGCAGCTGTCCTGGCCATGCAAGCACAAAACGTGATACCCATCTGGGGGAAAATCTGATATATCTTATCTAAGCATTCCACTGAAGGACAAATAGAAGCTCTTTTACATTTGTGCTTGGCTGTCTAGCACTAAAGTTATACAGCAATTAAGCAAAAGATTGTCCAATTTGGAGTTCTTAAAGCTCACATGTTCAGAGTTGAATTGACGTGCTCTTCAGCCTCATGGTCATAGATTGACAGAGAGCCATGATGTCTGGGATTCCTTATCAACTCACCTGTCTAGACCCTCTTGACAGTGCCTTCAGGGTGACCCACAAGAAGGACTTGATAAAAAAATTCCTTTTAGTTGCTTTATATGCTAAACTTCAAGACCTGGCAATGATCATGTATTTACAGACAAGCCACACCAATGCCAGTTGTTGTCAGTGAAGAAATCCATATGCAGCAACTTCAAAGACAGGCCTTGTTTGCTAGTCACTGACAAACGCAAAGTATTCACGTTTACCCAAGCCAGACTCTTCTGCCCCCTGCAATGAGGGGAGGCTCTGGCCTGCAATTGTGAGAATTTCCTGCCGCAGGAAAAGAGAGAGAAAGGGGAGAGCCAGGTTAAAGTAAGCTAAAGGAGGACAGTGGAGATGGAGGTTACAACAGGAAGAAGACAGAAGAGAACAGCGTGGATAATTATAGTAGTCAATGCTTTTGGCCTGGGAGGAGAAGCTTAACCCGAGCCGGCCACTCACCACCGCTGCTCTGGCCAAAATCCAAGAGAAAGCTACTTGTGATCCATATGAAATCTCTATTAGCATCGCTTTGGGTCTTATTAGAAATGTTATCTGCTGATAATCGCTCTCATATCTTGTTCCTACTCCACAGGGTTTTATGTTATTGTTGTTTTTGGTCATTCATATGAGCCAGAACTAATGCTACATTATACAGTCCAGATGAAGGATCTCTGTCTATATTTATCACCGTAGAACAACACAGTCTACCATAATTATGGGAAAGTAAAACATTTTTGCTCTAGTAACTGTTAGGATTCTGGGTATCAGATTTAGCAACTGCTTGTTTGCTGGGCATGTCAGAGATCTTTTCAGGGAACTGAACATAGGAAAGTTTGGTTTCATAATAGTTCATCAGGCTCATTTAATCCACAATATGTGGCACAAGATAACATAATATCACTGGTTTTAGTATTATTATATTGTTCCTGCCACATGATTGACTGCCTGCAGTGTACATCACTGGTCTCTGTCTTACGCCACCCAAAGTTTCACATGTTTTTTTTGATCAATGGTACATGAAACATACATTGTGCCATGCCTCTGTTGACCTATTCACCTCTCCTTTTCAAAATGCATAGTGTCTTTCTCCAACCACAAGAACATTGGGTGATTGTACATAATCAACTTGATCCATTGTTTGCCTTAGCAGCCGGTCTGTCTATTATCAGGTTTGGAACAAACGAAAGGCGGTCCCTCTGAGGCCGGTGGTCGGCATTCAGTGCAGCGTTGTTCTGCTGGTTTCCTGTGAGGGAAGCAGGATGAGGAAGTGAGCTAGTACTCTGGCCAGGCCCAAGGAATTGAGGTGAACATTGAGAATATGTTCTAAACCACTTTGTTTTAGAATGACAGTTTTATGACCACAGTCCCTTCATCTATCTCTCTGTTCTTTTTTCTAGTTATTTGCAATTGTAGGTACATATGCTGCTCTATTGTCAGCTTGTTTGTGCCAGATACCACATGCAGCAGTTCACTTCCTGTACCTAAACAAAAGGCAGCAAAATATTCTCAGTTTGAATGAATAGTAAATGACAACAAATATGATTTAGTTTAAGCCATCTGTGTGCTTTGAATGCTGTGGTCTTTCAGTTTCCTCTGCACACCGGGTCCATATTATGTCACTGTAAAGTAGATTTGACACACATTCATGTCAAATGGGGTGTGTCATGGGATAGCTGCCTCCCTAGTCACCTATTGGATCTAGAGTCTTCAGTGGGGGCTCGGGGGGTGGAAAGCTAACCATGTGTTTGAATCTCTGATTTACATTTGAATGGCTTTACTGTCTTTTGAGTGGTTTGTCTTTAAACATGAGGTTGACTATTGCACACACACACACTTCTTTGCACACGTAACCATGCCATTACAAACATGCATGTTTGGTGGGGATGTAGACCTTTTAGTCACGTAGTCAATAGGTGTAGTTGATCAAACATTGTTTTAGTAAAATCTTCTTATTTAGATTATAAGGATTTATATGGCATAACAGCAGAAAGGAGAAATGACTGACTGAGTTACCTGAACATATATATTTTTTTTGTATTTAGATGTAAAAAGACATGTCACACTAACATGTCAGACTAAAGAGTCAACCAAGAATTTCTGAGGAATATGCTCTAATGGGGTTTTGATCACAAAATAATAACACTATCTTTATTATATCATGTCGTCTCAAACTAATTCTGATGAAGCTCACCCTAAAACGGTTCAAAGGTCAAATTTTGTCCTCGTTTCAAGACTAGTTTTAGTATTGATTTTGAGTACTTTTGACAACCATTTCACATACATCAATATATTGCCAAATCTTGAGGTGGACAAATATAAAAGTACTGCAATACACATGTGCAGTATTTGATGAAGCTGTTGGCTATTTGATTGCTGGTCCCTGCAGTGGGAGAGGGGAGCCCTTTCCTGGTCGTGTCACACCTTGTTGTTAGTGGGTTTTGTCTGCCGTCTAGGCTTGTTGTTGGTATGTAAATGCTCGTATGTAGACCCAGCCTTGTAGTCTTTTTTTTTACCTTTCTCGCCGATCCAACAGTCTGTAATTATCGCCTTCCTTTTGTCCCTTAAAGTCATTTTTTCTCCTACTTTCTTTTGGAGATGCCAGTTACTTCGCTGTCATTTGGGTCTTGAAGTGCATATTCGAAATTGCTGGACCAATTTCTGACACAGTGACTATACATTACAGCCAAATAATTGCATTTTAACAGGTGAACAGCATATGTTGTCACTTTCATCTTTGGTTTACCAGTGCCTTTTCCTGTCGTTGTTTTACTATATTTCTTTACAAGTTTTTCTCAAGGTTGTGCTACTTTTATACTCGCTGTCATGCCTCTCATGTAGACATTGTAAAGGCTGTTATTTAGGACTTGCTCCTGTGTGTTTTTCTACCCAAATAGCTGAGCATGGGAGGGGGTCGGGATGGTCAACCATTTGGCATATGTCATCTAAAGAACTTTGGCAGATAATTGAGGCTCGTCCCCATGGTTCCGCCGACAAACACGGTCTGGGCATTAGTCACTGTACTTAGCACTACAAGCCCAAATGTTGCACCTCGTCTTTAAAGAGTTATGGAAGTGTTTGGCAGGAAGTGTAGCGAAAACATTCAGAGCATCCAGGACTGTGGGAAATAAAGCATGTACCAACAATACTTTCATACATTCCAGCCATTTGGACTTTGTTAAACAAGGGGCCACATCTGTAGCACTTGTGTGATATAAAATAGACCTGTCACGATAAATACTGTATCGACTTATCGTTCAGTAAATAAATGCTAGAACAATATATTTTGGGGCTCAGTATTTCTTGTGTTACATTTTCATCAGAAAAGTGGGAGATTTTAGTACTATTACATTTGAGCTGTAAAAGAATAAGTGACTGTGGCTAATTATTGACCTATAAAAGTACATTGTATGCTGCAGCTCAGGCCTTTTAATAATACCGTCTATTAAAAATGCTTTATTTGGATAATCTTGCATTATTGTCATTGTGTCAGTGGAATAAAGTAGTTTAAATATTACCATTTATTGCAGTATGTCTCTGTAACAAAATATCATGCTTCAAAATTTGTTACCATGACAGGCCTAATATAAAAGACATAGCTCTGTTCAAAAGTATAGTTCTGTAAAGGTATTTATGTTGTTGATCTCTGTGTGAACATGAAAAGCCACTGTGTTACCTGTCTCCTAATGAGCTTTAGTTTCTGTGTGATGGAGTTAACACTGTTTGCACGAATGATGCTTTGAGCTGTAGCTTTGGAAGCATGTGAGAGAGGAGTGACTGAGTGTGACACACTGTAGCTAATGAGGGGTCAGACAGTTCACTTTAAGGTTCTGGCACCATTTCAGTCGATTTGTTTACTTTTTAGCTTTTCTTTTAAGAAATGTTTTTACACATTCCATTCTTAAGAAACAATGCTTATTTTGTATGGTTTGGTTTCATGGACATCAACATGTATTCTTTTTTCTTCTTCCAGAGATCGAAGCCAAAGAGGCCTGTACGTGGCTCAGGGCTGCAGGGTTCCCACAGTACGCCCAGCTTTATGAAGGTAGGACAGTCTCCACGTCTCCAGCCTCTGCCCCCTTATGTCCCACCGCACTGCATGCATCAACCTTGTAAAGTAAAGCAAACAAAAGCTGTGTTTACAACATAAGAAAGGCCTAAATGCTGGAAGGCCTGCATGTTCACTGTCTACTGGCATTAGCTTCTGATTATGTTTATGCAGTTTCAATGAGCACAGCGTCCCTTTTGTAGCACAAACACTAACAGGGAACTCTTGTGCCTGCTCCACCACACGTAGCATGGCATTCCTGAGGAGTGAAGGGCGTGTTATTTCACCAACCAAGAGACTTTGCTCTTCCTATACACCAACCACAAACATTAACCTTTCTATAATGTGGCCGTAACCCACATACAAGTGCGTCTGACTCAGTCTCACTCAGCCTTCTATAGGTCTGATTGGTGAATGACGAGTGATGGTCAGAGGCATATTTTTTCTGACCCTTACGTTTTAAACACACATGGACCACAATAGTTCAAACAGCCTTTACACTCCATATAGTAGCTTCTACATTATGGCATACTGCGGTCTGTCCACTCACCCTTATGTAACTACAGGATGTTGACAGCAGCGCTAAGCTACCTTTGTCAATAGATTGCTTGTTGCCACTTAACCGTGAAGGGTCTCCTTTCTAAAAGGGGAGCCTATTGTACTCGGGCTCAGGTGTTGAGACACTTTTTAAAAACACAGGAACAACAGTGGCACAGAAGGATCTCAAGTGGCAATCAATCAAACTTATTTTACAGCACAACACCAGTCATTTTAAACTGTCTAAGCTCATGGGGAATCCGTGCTGACACTTTCAGCCAAGGAACAGTCTCCATTGTTGCAGTGGTATATTGCCCCACTAAAGATAAGCAGACTGATAGGCCTGTTTCAGGACAGTAGACTAAAGGTGCTAGCCTCCTTACAACAGCATGTTCTTATCATAATCATCGTCTCCCCTTGGGGTTTTTAAGATTCCCTTTATGGGATGAGACATGTTGAATCTGTTCAGCCATTACATATGGCCAAAGAAGTCAAATCCTTGTACACGCTGTACGGTGAGCCTTTGTCCAAACTCTGACTTAGTGTACAAGTGTCTCTGTTAATGAAGTGGATTAAAGAGAAAGAAGTAGAAAGAGTATAGGAAGTGGAGCTCTGCAGTGCTGGAGTACCTATTGTCATTCTTCAATCAGTCCCCTGCTTCTGCTGTGTGCTCCACATCCCCCCTGCTTGTCCGCTCTGAAAGCTGCAGCTGTGTTTGTTTGCTCGGCTAAGACGCTACTTCCTCTTTTAGCTTTTCATCAGGACCATATGGGGGAGAAGGTGGGATGGAAGGGACTGGTGGGCGTTTGGGTGGGTGGCTGGTTTGGGTTAGGTATTGGCACACATTGGTTATATCACTGTCAAACCTTCATTAACAAATCACCTTGAATGTGTCGTTTCTTGTCTTTCAGATGCCCAGTTTCCAATAGACATCTGCTCCGTCACCAGAGATCATGACTTTCTGGACCGTGACGCCATCGAAGCTCTCTGCAGGTGACCCACTCTCCCCGTTTGTACTCAACTCCCTTTTGATGTCATGTACAGTGCTTCCTAATCTACCACTTTCTATACTATCTCTTGTTTCCCCTTAAATGAATCCATGAGGGCTTGACTTCAAAACCAGACCTGCTTTGAAATGCTGCTGATGAGATAAAAGAATACTGCGATAAGCACCTTGGAGCCATGAACCTTTTCGCTTTTTTTAACCGTTGGATAATTACACTTTTCTTTTCTGTCATTTTGAGGTTGTGTACTATTTTGGACGATTTTAAAGGTCTTATATTATGCAAAATTGACTCTTGTGAGCTTTAAGCCATGTTATAATGCTGTTATCTCCTCAAAAACATACCTGGAGTTGTGTTTTGTTTCATTCACACATGTTTGAGGAGTCTGTCTACATTTCCAAAGCTCAAAATGCTCTGTTCCACCTTGTGATGTCATGAAGCGGTAGACTCGGAATTCCCAGGCTGAATTCATCCAAATGATTATAGTGAAGGTGTGTGGAGTTTACAAACACAGTGGAGCACTTCCTGTATTACCAAATGACATCACAAGGAGGAACAGAGTGTTTTCAGTTTGTGTGTTAAGCATGTGTGAATGAAAACTCAGCTCCATGTAAATTTGTGATGAGGAAATAAGATTATAACATAGATCAGAAAATAGCGTAATAGCTGAATCATGCATTATAGACACCTCACTTCACTGGGACTACACCAGATGTATTATAAACCTATTCTTCAGATTGTCTCGCACCCACGTAACATACATTTAGCTTATGAGGGTGAAGCTAATGGTTATTTAATAGACTCCACTCCTTTATCAAAGTTGGCTTGCTGGAGTTATAAACCACAGCAGGTGTCCCACTATACATCTGGAAGCTATCATCTCAGTGTCCTGCCCCCGCGCCCCTCCTCTGTCTCGCCTGCCCCCTTTTACTCCACACTCCTCACCCCCCCATCCTTGCTATTGTTACACGATCTCCTCTAAGAGCTCTCTAGAGGGAGGACCGGGCCTCACTCCCCTTGTCCAGGTGGCAAAGGGGATAAGCCCCCCTTGAAACACCCCTACACCCCCTCCCATACCCCCCTTCCGCTCTGTCCCGAGATGTCGACGCCATTCCAGCACATTTCATTCTCCTGGACCTTTTCCTGTTTTACTCCTCTACTAGCCTTCATGTGGGGATTATCCGTCACCAGCTCATTAACTCTCCTGGATTCTCCCCCATCACTCTTTAAGTCTTCCTCTCTTTTTGTATTTCCACTTCTCACCCATGTTACTCCCCGCTGGTTACAACAGAGGGGTTGAAATGCTGTTTTCGTTGTTTAATGTTACTAATTTGGTGTTTGTTTGTTTGTCTGCAGGCGCCTGAACACCTTGAACAAGTGTGCACTAATGAGACTGGAGATATCGCCACAAAGAAAACGAGTAAGCGCTTTTATTGCTTTTTCTCACCTCTGTAATTAGGCCACAGGGTGAACATAAGATTTTTGTCTTCTTATTTAATGACAAAGCACCTGTTGGCTTTATTTCTCACTGTCGGTCAGGACCCTAAGGGAAGAGAGGTTAAGACTAATGGAGGGGTCTGTGGACTAAGACTCCCTTCAAAACCTTTGTTGCCTATTTAATACACTACTGTCTGTGGAAAAACAAACATGGTTTTATGCAAAAAGAAAAAAAAAATTATAGAATCGTTTCAATGTGAATGAGATTTAAGGGAATTGTGCCCAAAGTGAGCATTTACTTTGAACCAGGAGTCACAGTTATTGCCTTTGTCTAAACTTTTGTCCCTTTCATTTTCCTTCCCTTTTTCAATTAGTGTTTTTACAAATTATTTCCCCTATTTGAAAATACACTGTAACTCATCTCAGGGTTCACCACCTGCTTGTCTTGATAGAGATTTTATTGCCTTGCTTGAAAGGTTTTCCAGTATGGCATTCAGTGTATATATCTTTGATTTAATGTATCACTTGTAAAATGTGGAACATTCCAGGCAAAGTAGTGACCTCTCCATAAATAAAAGTTATACAGTCTACATTTAACATAGCCTTAAATATAATACAAACAAAGACACTACAGTGTCTTCACTTGAAAGATCAACAATAATCTTTGTTGCCCAACACTACTGATTTATTCTTTGAAGTTAAGATGTAGATCTTTCTTAGAAAGCTATGACTGTGTGATCCAAATGGACTTTCACTGTTTGGGAGAAGAATTTCTCCTAATCAACTTTCATTTGGGTAATATCCACTAGTGCTACATAGTAACATCCTTGTTCATCAGGATGAGCCACTCTGTCACCTTTCAAATCTGGAGTCAACAGAGACAGAGAAGTCAAAGAGGTTATGTGCCATCCTTGTCAGATGTCAACCCCCATAGACAACATAGGAATGCATTGATCTTCTAGTCTTCACATTCCCTTTCCCTCAAACATGCACCTCCAACACTTATTTTTTTTGTGCTGTAGTTTACTCCGTGCAAGTGTTTATAGATTCCACAAGTATTTGAAAATGCTCATTTGTCTTAAAACCTAGAACAAGCAACTCAAAAAGTTGGCAGAACCCAGTGTTAGCTATAAAAGAGGAACACACTGTTACTGAGCCGGTATGTTTTTCTTTGCAAATTAAAGACGGTCACAACAACCTGACAACATAGAAGCAGGTTTAAAAACTGAGAGCCTTTTATTTGGATCTCTTGAGGGAATTTAGCTGCAGAAGCGCATCAGAGCCTAGTCTCAAAGTGCTATCTGGATAAAGACGGTAGGTGGGGAATGACCCCAGTCTGGCTGGCTGCCTTTTGAGCTATAGGGGTCATGATGGAATTTCCTGAAGTCCCCCCAGGGCCCGAGATACATTAACTGCACTGGGGGAGGAGTGTGCATGTTGTAGGTGCTGGAGCATGGATGTGGCTCAGTATATTGGCTGCCCTTGGGAGTCTACCTCTGTGGGTTAGGAAGTCACACAGACACGTTTACTAAGCAATGATGTCTTTGCTTCATCAGTCATATGTTTGACCACAAGATCTCAGTTATGAAACATGGTTGTCTGTGAGTGGCTCCCATGAGCATAGAGGGAAAGAGATCACTGAATGGTCTATAAAATATGTTCAGAGTATTTTATAGAAAATATACTGTTAAAAAATCTTAAATGTAAACTGTCTTTCTCTTAGAGTGAAGACTCTGATGAAGATGAGCCCTGTGCCATCAGTGGCCGCTGGACCTTTCAGAGGGACAGCAAACGCTGGTCCCGTATGGACGAGCTGGATGTCTTCTCCTCACTCCACACAGCCGACACCTTGCCCCCGTTTCCTAAAGACCAGGTGTCACAGAAAAGCAAGATGCTCCTGCGAGAAGGCAACAGCTCAGAAAGTGTGCTGACTGACCTGAGCGAGCAGCCCGAGGTGGGCTCCATCCATAGCAGTGGCAGTGGCTGCAGAGTGGAGGACAAGAGCCACATGACCACCCTCAGCGAGCCTGTGCCCACTGGGGCCACACGCGCCAGCTCTGTGGCGAGTATGTGCTCCTCCTCTGGCACAGGCTCCGGCTGTGCAAATGAGGACTCTCTGTCTGATGGCATGCCCCCGTCACCCCTGGAAACACTTGGACATTTTACCTTTGACGTGAAAACAAGTATGGCTGGTCGGGGAGGGAGTTTGGATAGAGGAAGCAACAAAAGCACTCGATCTAGAGCGAAAAGCTTTCTGAAGAGGATGGAGAGTCTGCGGCTGCGCAGTGGCAGCACCTCCAAGAGGAAGAAGAAGAGCACCCCCAGTGGTGCTAAGATCGAGATCAGTGGTCCTGTCATCAAAGAGGGACTGGACGATGACAAGCTCAGGAGACTCAACTGTGTAGACATCTCCAGTATTAACCTGAACCTCAACCACCGCAACCCCACACAAACAATGACACTGAACAGAAACCGCACAGTGTCCTACTCCACTCAGACCAGTAACGGCAGCACTGGCAGCACCGGCAGCAGCCAATCAGAGGCCAGCAGCGGGAGTGCAGTGAGCACACCCAGCCCTGTCACCCGTGCTCGGAGTCACAGTACAGCAGCTGGCTCCGGTAAGAGAGGAGGCATGTATTTAGAGGGTTTTGATCCATTGAGTGTGTATCAACAAGCTTCAGAAAGACAGCCCACACCACCTCCCAAATCTGCTCCCCCTGTTCCCTGTCACACAAGTTCAGAAATGACTGTAGATGAGCAGAACCGCAGGAATAATTGTACCGTCCCCGACCATAGTCCCAATGTGGAGGAGGAAGAAGAAGACGATGGCATGATTTTCTTTTATCTACCAGAGGGGCACAAGCCTGGAACATTCCCCAAAGCTCTACACGACAGCACCTCTCGTAATAATAATAACAAAAATGAAAATGGCAACTCTGTGATCCTTAGAGGCCGACAAAGCAGACGTCAGCGCCGAGGCTCCTCTGGGTCTGTGGACAGCAGCCGGCTCAGTTTTTATGACAACGTCCCATACACAGAGGACGCAGAAGAGGAAGACAAACTAGAGGAGGTGCTCCAAGACGTCAGCGGCCTGCAGCGGTTCGTTAACGATTGGTCAGAGGCTGTAGCGGGTGAGGAGGACGAAGAAGAGGAGGACGAAGAGGAAGACTCAGACTCAGCCCTGGACTCGGCCTCCCCGTGTCCATCGTCTCCTCTCCAGAACCGCCTGGAGGAGACGGAGAATGGGAGCGACCAGGACAGCACTGGGAACCCACTGGGAGAAGGAGAAGAGGTGATGAGGGAGAGAAGGGACTCTGGAGTGGGAGCATCTCTGACACGGACCAGCAGGTGAGCAAATCAAACATGTTCAGTTGTCTGTGGTTAATATATGAGTTTAAAATGCATTGTTCTGGAAATATGGAAAACAAGTCCAGTATTATCACTTTAGGTTTATTGTTTTGTCACATAATTGAATTTAGCTAATTTTCTATTCTCTTAAAAATGGAAGCTTGTTTATACTGCAGTGCAACAAAGAAAAGGGTGAAAAAACATCCCTCCTGTATCAAACTTGTCTTGATAAATTGTTGGAAGTGAACGGAATTTGCCTCACTGTTGTGGAAAAGCGTTTCTTTGTTGTGAAAATTCCATGCATATTTAAATTACAGCTTTACATCTTTTAAATCTAAATCCAAAAGTAAGACAATGCCATGGTTTAGCAAACAAAGAGTATGTATAGAAAGTGACGGCAGAGGACAAGGGGGCACGCTGAGACTCCTCTCCTTACGTAATGCCGCAGAATGCTCTGGAATGCCTCTCCGTCTCCAAGGGGACTGTTGCTGTTTCTCCAAGAATTTGCAAGGGGAAAGTCTTTGGAAGGCATGCATTTTTTAGCCCCTGATTGATGTGTACACAAATCCATCTAATCCCCCTAGTCTGATCACTTGTACATAAAACTACAGAACAATGTGTGTGGCTGCATTTGCATTATGTTTGTCCGTACACAAAGATATGACGCACACAGTGGTCTAAACCTACATTCTCAACGTTCACATCTCAATCGCCTTTGTCCCCGCAGACCCCAGAAGCTGCGTTGGCCCAGCTTCCAGAACTCCCATCGTCCCAGCGTGGCCTCAGCTCAGCTCCAAATCAGCTGCCAGTCTGTTTTGCAGATGAACCTTCTCCAGAAGCTGTCCCTGCTGCAGCTCACCGCACTCTTGGAGAAGCACACCCCAACCAACAAACATGGCTTTAGCTGGTGGGTACATTAAAAAAAAAAATCTGAATATTAATAGTATTTTGAATTTCCTAAAACACTTAATTTACTTTTCAAGCCCAAGGTGCACTATATTACTTTTCTGGTATGTAGCGGATTTTACACCTTAAAAGTTACACAGTACACCAGAATTGTCCAAACTTTTTTCACCGAGGGCCACATAACGAAACATATTTGAAGTGGAGGGCCATACAGGGAGTCAAATTGTGCATGTAACACAGGTTTTAACACAGGTTTGACAGAGACATTGTACCTTTAATAAGACTTGGAAGATTTATTTTTAGGTCTGTCACAATGCAGTATGATGTTATTCAGGTCTTCAATTTGTAGTAAAAAAAAAACTTCCTGATCAATTGGGCCAGTTTAGGAGGAGGCGTGAGGGCCAACAAAAATTGGTCTGAGGGCCGCATTTGGCCCCTGGGCCGTAGTTTGGACAGCTCTGCAGTAAACCTTTAAACATTGTAATCATCGTAACTAGTGTATAAATAATAAGGCAATGAAAACAACATCTTTATGACTCTTCGAGAACACCCCGAAAGAGTACCTCTGATTTGTAAACTTGGCATTCCCGGTCTTATATATCCATCACTATTACTACAGATTCAGAAGATGTCCGCTTTAAGAATAGATTACTGTGGTCTTTGTATTTTCCATTGCTGTATATTGACAGACAATTTGGCGTTAGTGCACTGTTACTCAAAGTGTTCCTTGTAAATAACACCACTCCAGTTAATCCGTGTGCCCAGCGATTAGCCCTCCATCCCGCTCTTTCAATCCCCTCCATCTGCAGGTTGTTGTGTGGTGCGCTGACGGCTGTCCGCAGAGGTTGGGTTTCACATTCTTTTCCCAGGCCCATAATTGCTGGGAAGGGGTCTATATTGTCTTTTTTTTTCCTTCTTCTTCTTCTAAACGGGCAATCCTGGCCATTCACACGCATGGTGTTACTGGAGCTGGGGAAATGTACCCTTGACAATTGCATCTAAATTCTCCTCCCTGTGACTGTTCCTGTTTGTCCAGTCTGGATCAATAGCATTTTTTAGTTGGTTGTTTGATTGATTATTCAGGTCACAGTATAATCGTGAGAGCTAAAAAAAAAAGAATGATCGGGGCAGTTTTAGGAGGAAAATATACTGATTTTAATTTAATAGTACACACAAAAATCAAAACTTTCATCTGTGTGTTTATGTCACATTCAGCTGTTCACATACTTGAGTGAATGAGAGAAAAGAAAGTATCCCATTGTTGTCTGGTGTCAAATGAATAATTCCAAATAATCGTAATGTTTCTTGTTAAAGCTGTAACACTTGAGTGAAAGCGAAAGTAAAATTTAAATTCCGTGATGTTTTTGTACTGTTCTCGAGGCCAGAGCAGGAAAAGACAGTTATGACAGTCTTATGACAGGCCTGGACTATTTCAAATACAGAGGCCGTTTGTTGCTTTGCTGAAGGCCCACACGTATTCAACATTCCGGGCTGTGATCATAATGTGCTCCTTTTTTCATTTTTCCAAACTGCAGCTCTGAGAAGCACTTTTCCCTTACAAAGAGTGACTTGTCCTAAGAAACGCACAACATTTCATACTATTCACACCCAAGAACATAGCTACGAATGTGTGGGTGCCCAGATCTGTTCATGTTTCTGCTTTTGGAGCGGAGTTGTCCATTTGCCAGCCGCACACACCAGTAAAACTGTGTGGATTGTACAAAGAGGTTGAGGCCAGCCATTTTTAAGGCCCAGAATGCACGCTTTACCCCCTAACCCTGTTTATCCACCCCTCATAAAGTTGGAGACAGGCTTCTTCAACCTGGCTTCCGGCTGACACACTCATAAAACACGTAACTGGCTGTACCTTTAAAGTAGTATTACAAAAACAGGGGTAAGTAATTGGTGGCGATCATGTGACATCACACCACTCTACAGTCGCTATTTTTTAAAACTGAGCAGGAGGACTGATGGTAGGGTTTGCTGTTTAACTGTCACGTTGCAAATTTGTTGATGGGCTTATCCACATGGAACAAGCACTGACAGAAAGTTCGATGCCTTTTTTCTCAGTATAAATATATAAACTCTAAAAGTGATGCCATCGTTCAACCCCGATGATGGGATTCTAGTCAGCTGAAAGGCATTCAAGCTATAAAACTAAAATGGCAAGTTTGTGGAGCCAATCCAATCCTTAGGCCTGTCACAACAGCAAATTTTGAAGCTATATTGCTACAGAGAAATATTGACGATAATGCTGAAACTAGTTTAATTCTCACAACAATATTAAAGCAGGATAATCCCAGTGAGCCTTCTGTAAATAGACAGTATCATTAAAAGACTCAAACTTGGAACATAAGATTCGGGGGCTCAATATTTATCATCTGTACAGTTATTTTAGTTGTAATATGATGAGATTTGAGCTGTCGAGGGTTGAATAAGTGCATTTTATGGCTAATTATTGGTTCATTCTGTTGTTTATTTGTTGAATATATTGAACGATAAACCGATATAGTAATTATCTACAGGTTTATCAATCCCCACCGAATAGCGATAAGGTTCAACGATTGATTGATTGATTGGTTTTATTTCGAGTTAGTGCCAAGAGAAAAAGAATAATCATGTTTACTACATGTACATTGTAAACAAAAGAAAAGCACATCTCTCGAAAAGGAGTGGGAAGAAGAAAAACTTATATTAACCCACCCCTGTTCATATCATAGCTTCAAAAATTATGTGGTTGCTTTTGTACATTGATCCCGGAGCTTAACAAATATTTACATATTGCAAAATAAATTACATATTACATCTGTATATATATATATATATATATATATATATATATATATATATATATATATATATATATATATATATATATATATATATATATATATATATATATATATATATATATATATATATATATATACATACACACACACACACACATGTATATACATGCATATGTACACACATACATATACACATGTGTACATATTTATATACACATTATATATACATATATCTATAAACATTTTATTTAATTTTTTAAGATCACCCAGTGCTGTCACCCTTATACAACAAAAGCAAAAATTCTTTATAATTCCTTTTAAAGCTGTAAATATTTGGGCACTGCATCAGGTTATCTCCCAACCCATTCCACAGACTGACCCCACACACAGATACACACATGCTTTTCCTGGTGGTTCTCACTGATTTTGTTTTAAATTTACCCCTTCCCCTTAAATCATAGTGTACGTCCTGTGTGCTGAACAGTTTTTGGATATTTGGATATATACGATAAGTTTGGATTAAATTTGGATATTTCTTCCATTCCCTTTATATAAGTCCTGCCCACCACATAAAAAACATAACATTTTAGAACATGAACTCAACCTATTGCTCATATAAAACAAAAACTCATATTGGTATTGATATATTCTCGTCTCATGTTGTCGCAGGGCTGTGCCGAAGTTCATGAAGAGAATCAAGGTGCGCGACTACAAAGACAGGAATGTGTTCGGTGTGCCATTACAAGTTATTGTGCAGCGGACAGGTCAACCCCTCCCTCAAGGAATCCAGCAGGCCATGCGCTACCTACGTAACCACTGCCTTGACCAGGTAATTTAACAGTTAACCTTTTAAACGAGACACTGACATTTATGTGTACTTTGAGTTATGAATGTGGAAATGTGTGCCCTCGTGCCCGTCATTCAGCAAAGATAATAAAAAGATCCTCCTCCTTTAAGTTGCGGGAAGTTATGTAATAAGTTAATGTATTTTTTTACTTACATAAGAAATGGAAAAATGTGATACAATCTGCGTGTGTTCCTGGGACAGGCCGTACTTGTCTCTTGCTGTAGTCTTCCTCCTAGTTTTATTGAAGTAGACAGGTCTGGAAAGTGTAACCACAAACCAGTGTCTAATATCTCCTAGGCCCCGGTTCGATTTATATTGTGAGGTTTCTCTGCTTAGGATAATTTCTAAACTCATTTTGTCTTTTTATCCAGGTGGGGCTCTTCCGAAAATCGGGGGTGAAATCTCGCATCCAGGCTTTACGACAGATGAATGAGGCCAGCGGAGCGGATGGGGGCGGGGTCAACTACGAGGGCCAGTCCGCTTACGATGTGGCCGATATGCTCAAGCAGTACTTCAGAGACCTGCCCGAGCCCCTGCTCACGAGCAAGCTCTCAGAGACCTTCCTCCAGATCTATCAGTGTAAGAAAACTGGTTACATTTACACTTTGAACAACAAAACATGAAGAAAATGTATGATTATATTGTTTCAAAGCAATAGTTGGTGTCTGAGCCACATTGTAAAAACACTTCAGATTTCAATTTCTTTTGTGTCCTTTGTGCACTTTGCTTACTTTTGCCATAATTTGAACTAGACGCTTGCCAATATTGGTCTACATATTCCTCATGGGTTTCAGCTTCCTGTTTATAGGTGCCATTTTGAGTACTTTTGGCCATTCAAATGATATAATATTTTGTTTGCTTTTAATCACTATGGCAACAGTGATAATTTCTTGTCAGTCTGAATCCCATGGATATATTGGTATTAGAATAGAGTTTTTTTTTTTTTTTTTTTTTTTCTAGAACTATTATTGACATGTTATTGCCTGCGATCGTAACTTAATAATAGTGTTTATACAAGATTTACCCCAAAAGCCTTTTACACGAAGCACAGCCTGGAGTGTTGTCACATGTTTAGCCTTACGCAACAGCATCTCATCGCTGAAACACAAAACAGATATCATCAAGTAGACTGTTCTCATTGTTTATAACTTTTAACATGTTTGATCTCCCCCACAGACATGCCTAAAGAGCTTCGCCTTCAGGCCGCACGTGCCGCAGTGCTGCTTTTACCCGACGAAAACAGGGAAGCACTGCGGAGTTTGTTGTGTTTCCTCAGCGATGTGACCGCTAACGTGTCGGAAAACCAGATGACCCCCACCAACTTAGCCGTGTGCCTGGCCCCCTCGCTGTTTCACCTCAACACGCTGCGACGCAAAGAGAGCTCCTCGCCAAGGTGAGCATCTGACGCTAACTCAGACGAGGATAAAGGGGCGGGGAATGATAACTTATGTAATACGCAATATGTTTTATGTTCAATCTCATAAAAACAGGAAAACAGCACTAAGAAAACAAAAGAACAGGATATTGTAGATAGAGGAGGGAAAGGGAAGAGCAGGGAGGATGAGAAAGAGATAGCCCAAATGTAAAGGTTATGTAAACATGTCCATATTGTGGAGACTACATTCACAGAACGTTAATGCTGCTTTGTTTTCTTTGTATAAAATTAAGATTTAGATTTTTATTTTTTTTTATTGAACCTTTATTTAAACAGGAAAATCCTATTGAGATGACTTTTTCAAGGAAGTCCTGGCCAAGACAGTGGCACAGATTGAACCATACATACATTTAGACAATTACAGGAATTGCTCAGCTAAAAAAAAACAACATAGATCTCTTTTCCAAACCTTTTAGCTTTAATAATGTTATAATTTAGTAAAACATCAGGGAGTGGTTTCAAGGTGGTGGAGGAAACATAAAATACAGTTCATAGGACGACTCAGCCAGTGATGTAAAAGTAAATAAGATGTCTGGTGCTATTGTCTGTTCTCTTTATAACGTTTTATTCTATTTTATTCTATTTGTCATTTCAGGGTGATGAACAGAAAGCAGAATTTGGGAAAGCCAGACCAGAGGGACCTGAATGAGAACCTGGCTGCCACTCACGGCCTGACCCACATGATCCAGGAGTGCAGGAAGCTGTTTCGGGTCAGTACTTAGCAACGGTTGCCATCTGTACACACAAACAAGACAGTTTCAGCACACATATCACTTTTCTAATTAAAATGTGTGTGTTTTACCTGTTCATGATGTGCTTGTTGATTGTAAAGTTGACCTTGGTCTTGTACCGTGCTATTATATATTGCGGGTCTCTGTTTGCCCTGTAAATACACTCAGTTACATAACGTGAAGGTAACACAATGATGCAGACTTTTGTTTAGCTTGTCCTGGACTCACATAACGAGAGAGGACATATCTCTGTTTATACTTCAAACTTGCTAGGGCATGTTTGGTAAAAGACTCATTTATATAATTATACATCCCTTTTTAAAACCACGGTATTAGAAGCCCACTTGGCGACAATAACAGGAAGTAATCATATTGCTTCTGTATTATTAATCTAATTTCATCTTCATTTAGCGCTGGTCATTTTAGTTCTGTTGAGGCTTCACCGGAAAATGAAGAGTGTGTTGTTTGGTTTCTTAATTTGATTGTGAGAGAGTTTCCTGTGATGGTCCTATCACACGGGGAGAAAAATGAATTAGTCACCGCCTAATGTCCTTAAAATTAGATTTCTGTTTGCATGCAGGTTCGTGTAAGGATGACAATCTATTAAACCGGGGTTTAATGAGCTTCCATAATTCCTTATCTTCAGAGATTTCTTGCAGTGTAATGATGTTTGTTTGCATATTAGTTTGGGATATGACAGACTTAAGCAGGATTTGCCTCATTCAATTCATTTATACAGGGGAACCCAATGAGAGCACCCAGACTCTTTTTTTCAGGGGTGCCCTGTTCAAAACACAATACAAACAAAAACAAATAAGTACATAATTCCATATAAAACATTAAAACATTAAAAACATGTGCAGGTGTGTGTATAAAGTTAGTTACTAGATTATTAAATAGTGATTGTGGCACCAAATTAACCAGTTTAGCTTGATCTTGAAATGTATCCCACATTAAATGAGAAGCTTTTACTGATTAAATCCAAAGTAACATATGAGTGTTGTCATATGACATTTATAACGGATATTTGTGAAATAATGTGATTATGTTGCCATTCCTGAAAGATTCAAAGTAATAATGTCTGAATTGTTCTTTTGCCATAATCAGATCCCGGAGGAAATGAACCGCTGCAGAAACTCCTATGTGGAGCAGGCTCTGTTGCCACGGCGCCTGGAGGAGCTGACCAGCGAAGAGGCTGGGCCAGAGGGGGGGTACAGGGCCTTTCTACGGGACAGCCTGGACACCCTTCTCAAAGAGGCCAAAGACAAGTTCAGAGGCTACGACAGCTGTTCCACCCCTGAGCACGCAGAGCTGGCGTACAGAAAGGTCAGTGATGCACTCCATCTGAGGTCCCATTGATGAAGACACACTGTCCCTTCAACTATCTGCTTCCTGTCTTTTATCTTTCCTCTTCCATTTCTATCTAACAGAAAAAGTAGTTTCCGAATTACATGTGCGAAAACGACTCGGCTCTTAGCTTATTTTTCCCACCATAGAATTGGACACTACCCCAGTATGACTTCATTCACTTTTTCCCAAATGGACATTTCCTGTGTGTTGTAATGCTTCCGTGGAGTTTCCCCCTTCCCCCCCCAATTTACGTAATTTATCAGATCTAAACGAAGCAACAGATGAAATGCTTTAAGAGCTTAGGCTGCATGAAATTATAACTGGATTAAACGTGACTAATGGGATTTCATTTTATCGTGGAGTTTTGCCTCAAAGCGATGTCACCGTTTTACAATATAGCACGCAGACCCAAGTTTAATTTGAATAATGCTCTTCCCAGGTGCATGATGTTTTTCCGCTGCGGTTATGGAAGGTGACGGTGGAAATTCCTGCTACTCCCGAAGAGGTTTTAACTCGGATACTAAGAGAGCAGAGCCACTGGGATGAAGACCTGCTGGAGAGCCGTGTATTGGAGACTCTCGATGACAAGATAGAGGTTTATCAGTACGTGCGCAACACCATGGCTCCACATCCCACCAGAGACCATGTTATAATCAGGTAAAAATTATTCAATTATGTACTTTTCTTATATTCAGGACTGCAGTTTCACCAGATTAGGTAAACTCGTGCTTTCTCCAACAGGACCTGGGCTACAGATCTGGCCAAAGGGGCTTGTGCACTCGTGTGTTCGTCAGTGGACCATGAAGGACTGCCTGTGGTCGGAGTGCGCGTCAATGTCCTCACATCACGTTACTTCATTGAGCCCTGTGGAAGCAACAAATCCCGACTTACACATCTCTCCAGGATTGACTGCAGGTATGTTACTTAGAGACCAGCACACACACACACACACAATAACAAATGTGTCTTATATTATGCAATCTTTAGTTTTATAAACACTAAATCATTTGTCTCATGACTTGTCTCAGGACCATAACTAATTGTGACCATGACAGTTAAGATTTTTCTAATTTAATGTGGTGTTTTGTTGGCTCACTGTGACTAACTGTTTGTTTGCTGTGTTTTGTAGGGGCCGTTTTCCTGAGTGGTACAATAAACTCTATGGACACTTGTGTGCTGCTGAGGTGGCTCGGATACGCGACTCTTTTACTGTGCCAATGGACAAATAAAGCTTGGGCAGGACTACAGATGTAGATTGGAAAACCACACTCACTTTGAATCCAACAGGGCACTAGACATGATTCATTCCAGTGGCGCTTTTGTGTTGATACGTTTTAAGGACTAACTCTGGATCTCATTTGAAGGACTTTGTGACTCTTGATACAATGTCACAAGAGACTTATCTGTAAAAGTGTCCCATTCTGATGTCCAGCCACACGGACTGTCACGCCAACTTTTATCTGGGCCAAAGGACATGTGTGAGAGGATACGAGGCTTATCCAAAGGGTGCTACTGCTTCTGAGAAGCAACAAGATTTGGCAGTGTACAGTGTCTGTGTATATGTGAGTGAGTGCTGAATGAATATTCTCTGCACTGGTTTCCAGCTGCAGTATGTACATACAGTGTTGTGTAAATGTGTTGTCTGTCACGTATTACCTCTGTCCCTTTTTCTGTTACAGCAAAGCACACACCGATATTAAAGTAGTACATTACACATATATATCTGAGAGTGAAGCATGATGAATGTGGATGGACATTAGACAGGATCCAGAGAGAGGACAGACGGCACAGAGTTTAGTGTTAAAGAGGGTGCTGGATCACCTGCACCTCGTTTATTCACAAAAAACAGATTTTAATTTATTAACAAAAATATCGTCACGTAAACGGACTTGAAAAGAGTTGTTTTCCAGATGTTTAGTAAAGATCAGTGATTCTAAATGGGCCAAATTGGAAAACACACCAAAGTGAGTTATTCAACACTGATAAAATCAACACAAATTTGTAAATAAGATAAAGGAAAGCTCTGGTGAGGCGAAGGGTTTAAGAAAAAGTGGTCCTTTTATAAAGGTGGAGAATCTACAGGTTTTACTGTAGTGAAGGGGCAGACTGAATGTGTGTGTGAATACAAAAGAAGGTAATATTTTTAGGTAAACGTCTTTAAAGGGCCCATATTACACTATTTTGTGATCTGATATAATGTGTCCTCATCACAAACAGACCTGTAGTTGTGTTTTCTTTATGTTTGTTAGACACACAAACCCTGCATATTTAAGCTGAGTTTTTCTCTCAAACTAAAAACACTCTGTTCCACTTTGTGATGTCATGTGGTAATACAGGAAGTGCTCCACTGTGTTTTTAAACTCCACACACCTTCACTAGAATCAATGGATAATTTCAGCGCTGGAATTGCCACTGATCTCTACTGAACTAAAGGTAAAAGGAGCTGTTAACTTGAAAACTACCACTTCATGACATCACAAAGTGGAACAGAGCATTTTGAGCTGTGGAGATGTAGACTAATAATAAAGTGTTACTCAAGCGTGTGAATGAAACAAAACACAACTCCAGGTCTGTTTTGAGGCGGCAATGACATAACATGGCTTAAAGCTCACAGGAGTCAATTTTATGTAATATAGGACCTTTAAAGTGTAAAAATTAGATCAACATAACAAAGCTGACCTTTGCTATAACACTCATGTTGTATACTTCATGTGGACTTGTATCATTAACACACTAAGCCATTGTTCATATGATACTTTACTATAACCTTCAATTTATGCAACTGTGTTTTATTTCTTTTTTGACCAAATAACACATGGCAATGACAGTTAATTTAAAAGAAGTATTTATACCTCAGTTATACAGTACAGTTTGTGTTGTATCATCTATGTTATTTTATTGTAAATGTTAAACAAATGTTTTATCTTTTTTATTAATATTATTTCTGTACAGCTTAATCAAAGTGCACTATTAAACTATCAAAGTGACAATGGCTGTTTCCTTGAATTATGCAATGCAAAGCCAACCCAGTTAAACATACATTTGAAGGTTGGCAAAGGTCGATCAGATCCACAGGTTGGCAGTGCAATTCCAGCTCCTGTACATGAATGCTGCCATTGTGTCATTGGGCAAGACACTTAACCCACCTCGCCCCAGTGTCTGTGTACACCGGTGTTTGAATGTGTGTGTGAATGGTGAGTGGTTCCTTAATGTAAAGCGCTTTAAATGTGGAAAAGCGCTATATAAGAAATATTTTGTCTTCAAAGTAAGTTTGACACTGGAAAAATTGGAGATTTAACTGTGAGATTTAACGCGGACCAAATCGTGACGGAATCTCAGTGGGATCTTGTGGAGAGTTCCCAATGTGCAGTGATAATATGGAAGGAACAGAAGTGAACCAGCAGCACATGGCAGATTTACTGCGTATATCAAATTACTATAACATGAGTAACAATACAAAGCAGACGGGCTGATGGTATTTTAGACAATGATTTCCAAAGTTAAGCTCTTCCAAGTACGTATTTCTTCATGATTTTCCTTTAAACCCCTCTAATATAAGATGTGGTCACAGAGCGCTGAGGGAGAAGGGTATCCGATGGCATGCTAAATGCTGACTTCACTCTTACAGTAGTCTCTTATGTAACCCATTCTCATAACTAAAACAATAGAGCTCATTCTGTTGCAGCTGGCCAAGGATTTAACACTTCATATTTTACTCACTGTGTATCTTGAGTGTCAGCTTGCATGTACTGCGTTTCACCAATCCATGTGGTGTTTTGCTCCAGTCCAAATATTTGAATCATTTTAATCTGTGTAGTAAGGCTGTGCTGTGTGTTGGTTGGAGGTACTTTCCACACATTGTGCAGTGTGACAGACGGAACAGGCAGGAACTTGACTGGGAGTATATACACAGCGCATGTACATTTCCATCTTTATAATTAACACTTTGCACTCTCTCTTCCTGCTGTAATCCTCCTACAATTATTTTTCATACGAATCCTTGGAACCTGAACGATCATCTTTGCTCAAATCCAGCATTTCTCATCTTCACAACATTCCGACATCAAATGCTGGTATGTTTTCGAATCAGCGAGTGTGTATTTTTTGTGGGAACCTAAACACCTCAGGGAGATTATGTATAGGGCCAGATAAGGCAACCAAGGGCCACATTCCGGCATCTCTTGTTGAGAATCAAGAACTGGCTCTTTCCCACATTGATAAATGAAAGTGAGAGCACAGGTTTGTGTTTGTGTTTGCTGTTCAAAATGTACTATGTGAAAACCTACACGCCTACAATACTGCCTTTATTGAAAATGTGTAAAAATTCAGTTACAAGGCAAGTTAGAAGTAGCTTACACGCTGCTGCCATAACTGTAGGATGCAGATATTTGAGGTATTAAGTATTAAACTATTAACATACATAGATCGTTATTTAAAAGTCCCATATTACGCTGTTTTCTGATCTATGTTGTAATGTTTCCTCATCACAAACAGACCTGGAGTTGTGTTTTGTTTCATTCACACATGTGTAACACACAAACCCTGCAGATTTAGGCTGAGTTCCACCTTGTGATGTCAACATGTGGTAATACAGGAAGTGCTCCACTGTGTTTTTAAACTCCACACACCTTCACTAGAATCATATGGATGATTGCAGTCCTGGAATTGCCAATCTACTGAACAAAAGGTAAAAGGTTGCTGTTGTTAACTTGAAAACTACCACTGCATGACATTACAAGGTGGAACTGAGCATTTTGAGCTTTGGAGATATAGATAGACACAAATGCAGGGTTACTCAAACAAAACACAACTCCAGGTCTGTTTTTGAGGAGGCACCAACATTATAACATGGCTTAAAGCTCACAGGAGTCAATTTTGTGTAATATAAGACCTTTAACATTTCGTTCATTAGAGATCGGGAGAGATGAGGAGGAGATAAGTAGAGGGTGTAAAGCCTCAAGCTTCAAATGCAGGACGAGACAGGATTACTGAAACATGCATGAATCAATCGAAATATAATCTGGTGTACACGAAAGATGAGGGAAGCTAATAGGTCGAAATGTAACAGTATAAAATACCACTCAAAGTCGTTACTTACTATTTTTTCCACAGTTTTACATCAGACTTTTATAGAAAACTATGACCTGATATTTTGTGTTATCTCAGAGTTGACACCTTTTTTTGTTCTTGTAACTGTTTATATGTTGTTGTTAAAGTAACTGCTTTTGTATGAGATACTTGGTTGCTATGCCGACAAGATGATGTGAATTTTCGCCTCATCAGTCACTGGTTGGACTTGGTTTACCGTAGCCCTTGTGCTCGGAAAATAAACAACCAGGAGAATTTCGACATGCTTCCTTACAACAGAATGCTTCAATATTAACAAAAAGATACTTATCTCGAACAACACTTCCTCGAGGGCCCTTAATAAACATGGATACTTGAACATGCATTTACAGAACACTGGGACTTTATCGCCTGCACCGACATGATCAGTGACTTCTATTGGTTCTGTCAGTTCACAAACATGCCAACAATCTGACACACGTATGGCTCAGAGCTCACCGTCTGGAATGCTCTGCTGCAGATGGTGTGCTGTGGCTATGGAGGCTTCAAAACAATATCACTCAAGTATAAGTGGTCTAGGAAATTACTTAAAGTAGAAAGACTGTGGGCGTAGCAACTGATTTTTAATTTGAAGTTAATATGGGCAAGGAAAGTCGAACCTCGGATTCAGGAGGAGCAGTGTGGTTTTCGTCCTGGTCGTGGAACACTGGACCAGCTCTATACTCTCCATCGGGTCCTCGAGGGCTCATGGGAGTATGCCCAACCAGTCCACATGTGTTTTGTGGATCTGGAGAAGGCATTCGACCGTGTCCCTCGTGGTGTCCTTTGGGGGGTGCTCTGGGAGTATGGGGTCCGGGGCTCTTTGCTAAGGGCTGTCCGGTCCCTGTATGACCGGAGCAGGAGCTGTGTTCGCATTGCCGGCAGTAAGTCAGACCTGTTCCCAGTGCATGTTGGACTCCGCCAGGGCTGCCCTTTGTCACCGGTTCTGTTCATTATATTTATGGACAGAATTTCTAGGCGCAGCCAGGGGCCGGAGGGGGCCTGGTTTGGGAACCACAGGATTTCATCTCTGCTGTTTGCAGATGATGTTGTCCTGATGGCTTCTTCAGGCCAGGACCTGCAGCAGGCACTGGGGCGGTTTGCAGCCGAGTGTGAAGCGGCTGGGATGAGAATCAGCTCCTCCAAATCCGAGGCCATGGTTCTCGACCGGAAAAAGGTGGTTTGCTCTCTCCGGGTGGGTGGTGAGTCTCTGCCCCAAGTGGAGGAGTTCAAGTATCTCGGGGTCTTGTTCACGAGTGAGGGAAGGATGGAGCGTGAGATTGACAGGCGGATCGGTGCAGCGTCTGCAGTGATGCGGTCGCTGTATCGGTCCGTTGTGGTAAAGAAGGAGCTGAGCCGGAAGGCGAAGCTCTCGATTTACCGGTCAATCTACGTTCCTACCCTCACCTATGGTCATGAGCTTTGGGTAATGACCGAAAGGACAAGATCGCGGATACAAGCGGCTGAAATGGGCTTCCTCCGCAGAGTGGCCGGGCGCACCCTTAGGGATAGGGTGAGGAGCTCGGTCACACGGGAGGAGCTCGGAGTAGAGCCGCTGCTCCTACACGTTGAGAGGAACCAGCTGAGGTGGCTCGGGCATCTGCTCAGGATGCCTCCTGGACGCCTCCCTAGGGAGGTGTTCTGGGCATGTCCCACCGGGAGGAGGCCCCGGGGAAGACCCAGGACACGCTGGAGGGACTATGTCTCTCGGCTGGCCTGGGAACGCCTTGGGGTCCCACCGGAGGAGCTGGAGGACGTGTCCGGGGTGAGGGAAGTCTGGGAGTCCCTGCTTAGACTGCTGCCCCCGCGACCCGGCCCCGGATAAGCGGAAGAAAATGGATGGATGGATGGATGGGCAAGGAAAAGATATTAAAAGGTCCCATATTACACAGAATTGACCCCTGTGAGCTTTAAACCATGTTATAATGCTGGTACCTCCTCAAAAACAGACCTGGAGTTGTGTTTTGTTTCATTCACACATGTTTGAGTAACACTTTATTATTAGTCGGTCTACATCTCCGAAGCTCAAATTGCTCTGGTCCACCTTGTGATGTCATGAAGTGGTAGTTTTCAAGATAACAGCTTCTTTTACCTTTAGTTCAGTAGAGATGGACAATTCCAAGGCTGAAATGATCTAAATGATTCTAGTGAAGATGTACAAATAACATTCAAACATTTAAGGTTTTATTCCTTGTAGATTTACTCAAAGTAGGAAGAGTAACTAAAATGTTTATTCGAGTAAGAGAGCTTGAAAGTACAGTGTAACTACTCGGAGAAGTACATTTTTTAAGTAAATGTACGTGAGTAAATCTAATTGTACTTTTGTGCAGCTGGGGTGTTGTGTCATCACTTTATCACATTACTTTATTGTAGCAGAAATCCCAGATGTAGAGAAGCAAACTTGACTATGAGGATTTAAAACTGTGCTGATTTGAAATTTCCAAATTGGTGGTGGCATAAACAGACTCTAACAGTGCAGTTTGATGGCTTCATCATCCTTTCCCCATGTGTCAGAGCCAGGTGGCCAGACGTGCATGTGTCTGTGGTGGGCAAGTCTAAACCTGTTGAGCCAAGACACATAGAGTCAGTGTTCATCAGATCATTAAACTGGTACTATTGTGAGTTAATAAAAAATAAATAAAAAATACAATTGACATGAACTGTTGCTTTAGCGAACTTAACTGAAACTTAAGTGAGGCCTGCCTGTTACATTTCTAGACATATTTACAAATGATGTAAGATTGGCCTGGCTTAACTAATGTTTAACAGGATTTACTAAACACAAACAGCCCAATCTTGAATAATGGCAGTTTTAGGGACAAATGTGAACTTTTGCTGCCCTCTTGTGGCTAAAGTAAAATCAGTTCAATTTGAAAGACTTTCTTCCTAAATATGGAAATAAATAATAAACACATGAATATAATATCCTCGGTATAGCATCAAAAGAACTTTTTTTTTCTTTTTTAGCTTTCATCAATTGTATTGACAGGACATGTTAGTTTAAATTAAATCTACCCTGGTCTTCAAAGTGTAGGCTTATTGTAGAATAAAAGGCCAGGCCTAATGCGAATGATTACCAAATGTTTATAATTAAACACAAAAAAACTCCTAACTCCACGATGGCTGTGATTGGGTTTGTAATCTATATGTTCCCCTTTGACCACAAGGTGGCGCTGTTTGTTTAGCTAATAAGCTGCACAATGACAACATTAAAGTGAGGCTAAACCAAACTCCGCCCACAGTGACGTTTCACACGAGCTCAACAGTGACGCTCTGATTCCGGAAGTACATTTTTCATTCATTTTTCCCAGACATTGTGAAAATTTCAAATATTAAAAGTTCAAAGGTATCACAGAGGCTAACCAGTGTCGAGCTGAGTAATATCCATAACACAGTTCAAAAGCACATTTAAAGCGCAAAATTTGTTGAAATGTTTTAATAACTTTGAGATCAATAAAGTTTCGGGAAACAGATTTTAAATAAAATGATTGGTCATTTATTTTTCTCCATTTTGTTTCTTTTATTGAAAACATTGCATTGTTTATGAGTTAGCAATGGCGACTTCAACCTCTACATTGGGCTTGATGCTGATGAGTTGATCTGCTTGACGATCTCAGTTGGACTGTGCAGATCAATGAGGTGTTTGGTCTCATCTGGAAACAGTTTCAGGGTTTGGACCCAGGTTTTTCCTGGTGGTGATGTGCAAGGTCTTGGTTGGCATACGGACTGGCCTCTTTCACCTGCAGGTTCTTCTCCTTAGCTCGATGGATCAGGTCAGCACAGATCTGACGTTGCGGTTGAATGAGGTGGTATGGATGCAGTGGATGGTGACCTAAGTGTCCACAGGTACTTTACCAGAGTCTTTTCCAGACCGACTTATTCTGAGAGAAATCAAGTGAAGAGCGGTGAGCCAGAAATGAGCACCACCAACATGGGTTTGCTTCACGAAAAGGTAATTTTTACCACATAGCTGATTAACCCCTGAGTAAGCTTTCAAACTTTGAATATATATATATATATATATATATATATATATATATATATATATATATATATATATATATATATATATATATATATATATATATATATATATATATATTTATTTATTTATTTATTTATTTATTTATTTATTTATTTATTTATTTATTTTAAATAATTTATTTAATTATTATTATTATTTTTTTTTTCCCAGAACTCATTGTCACTGTTGAGGGGCGGGGGTCTGTACATATGATGTATTAGGACAGTCTTCCATGATGTCACAGAGTGCTTGAAATCGCAGTGGCCACTGAAAGCAGCACACTTAGATTTAGACATTTAAGACCAGAAAGCATAAAAGTAAGAACGTAAAAATGCAAAAAAAAAAAAAAAAAAGACAGTAGATAATGCTATTAAAATTCCATATACAGTTCAGTATCAAAAAAGTAGATTTAGTGTTTTGTTCCATTTTAGGTTTTGCAAGCTAAATTAAATGCTAAGTATGAAAAGATGCAGGCCTGTTTCAAGAAACAGGTTTAGGCCAAACTCAGACTTTGTTAACCTTGAAAAGAGGTCAACTCAGAGTATTCTGTTTCATAGGTCTTGGTGGGATGGCTCAGACTAAGAGCAGTTAAGAGCCTTTCATGACAAGTAGAAGAGCAAGGCCAGTTATGTCGCCCGGACTGGCGTTACCAGGGCTCCACTCCGGAAGCCAGGTCTGGGGTGGGTGATTGACAGTCAGCACCTTGGCCTTTCTCCACAGGGCCTGGTTGGGCCCAGCCCGAAGGAGCAACATGGGGCCGTCTTCCCGTGAACCCATTACCTGCGGGAGAGTCTGTGAGGGGCCGGGGGCCTCGAAGACCAGATCTTTGGACATGAACATTGGCTCTGGGGACAAGGAATGTCATCTTGCTGAGGTGGGAGGGAAGACTGAACTTGTGCAGGAGGTTGAGCATTACTAGATATAGTCAAACTCAGCTCCACGCACAACTTGTGCACTGAAACCCAATTCCTTGACAGGGGCTGGACTCTCCTTTTCTCTGATGTTGCCCGCAGGGAGAGGTGGCAAGTTGGTGAACAAGAGGGTCGCATCCCCTCCCTGATCTGAACCCGAATGTTGTTCTGTTATTAGACTTTTGTGCTAGCCATAGTTTGTCCATAACGGACACCACGTTCAAGCAGAAGGGTGTCCATCAGTGTACATGGCACCAGGATACTCTAGTCGATGATCGACTTTGTTGTTGTGTCATCCGAATGCGGGGGGTGGACACCAGAAGGGATGCCGTCAGGCTGAAGGAAGAGTCCTATTGAGTCTTGTTGGCTTGTGGGACTCCTGAGGCAGCTGACGAGTACCGGCAGGCCAAGAGTGCCATGGCTCGTGCAGAGGTAAAACAGAGGTAAAAGCTCAGGATTGGGAGGAGTTCGGGGAGGCCATGGAGGAGGACTATCAGTCGGCCTCAAAGAGATTTTGCCAAACTGCCTGATGCCTCAGGAGGGGGAAGCAGTGCTGTTTACAGTGTGGGTGGAGAGCTGCTGACTTCGACTGGGGATGTTGTCAGACGGTGGAAGGAATACTTTGAGGATCTCTTCAATCCCATCATCACTTTGTCTGAGGAGAAAGCAGAGACTGGGGACCCGGAGGTGGACTCATCCATCACCTTGGCAAGCTTCTCGGTGACAAGATCCGTCTCAGGATGTTGTGGGGCTGTCTTGCCTGACACGTCTCTGCAACATCGTGTGGCGGTCAGGGACAGTACTGCTGGACTGGCAGACTGGGGTGGTGGTCTCTCTGTTTAAGAAGGGACCGGAGGGTGTGTTCCAGTTACAGGGGAATCACACTCCTCAGCCTTCCTGGTAAGGTCTATTCCAGGGTACTGGAGAGGAGAATCCGATTGGAGGTTGAACCTTGGATTCAAGAAGAGCAGTGTGGTTCGGCCGTGTCCTTCGTGGTGTCCTTTGGGGGGTGCTCCGGGAGTATGGGGTGTGGGGCCCTTTGCTAAGGGCTGTCCAGTCCCTGTATGACTGGAGCGGGAGCTGTGTTGGCATTGCTGGCAGTAAGTCAGATCTGTTCCCGGTGCATGTTAGAATCCGTCAGAGCTGCCCTTTGTCATCGGTTCTGTTCATTGTTTATATGGACGGAATTTGTAGGCAGAGCCAGGGGCCGGTGGTGTTCCGGTTTGGGAACCACAGGATCTCGTCTCTCCTGTTTGCAGATGATGTTGTCCTGATGGCTTTATCGAGCTAGGACCTGCAGCAAGGTTCTCGACCGGAAAAAGGTGGCTTGCCCTCTCTGGATGGGTGGTGAGTCCTTGCCTCAAGAGTCTTGTTCACGAGTGAGGGAAGGATTTAGCATGAGATTGACAGGTGGATCGGTGCAGCGTTTGCAGTGATGTGGTCACTGTATCAGACTGTTGTGGTAAAGAAGGAGCTGAGTCGAAAGGCAAAGCTCTCCATTTACCGTTCAATATATGTTCCCACTATTGTCATGAGCTTTGGGTAATGACGGAAAAGACAAGATTGCAAATACAATGAAATGATTTTCCTCCTCAAAGTGGCTGGGCGCTCCCTTAGAGATACAGTGAAGAGCTCGGTCACACGGGAGGAGCTCAGAGGAGAGCTGCTGGGAAAATTGATGGATGGGTTAACCTAAAATCTGAGTCAGTCACCATGGTATCTCACTCTGTGAACCTAACCTGGTCCAGAGCAGATTTTACTACTTCTTCTGTGTAGTTTAAGGGCAGCTCACATCCAAGAAGTTGTTTTACTGCCATTAAACAGGTTTTATTCCTCAATCCCCAAGTTTAACCAGAGTCTGCCCCTGAAGGAGAGCTCTGATTGGACAGTCAAAATTACTACAAACTAGAAAATTATGTAGGCTTTTTGAGAAATATAATTTGAATCTTCATACAACAAAATAATAAACTGATTAAACAACGTGCTCCTCCCCATTACTTCAATATTAAACTTGACTGATCTAAACCTGTTTAGTTAGTCTGTCTCAGGGGAGATTAAACCTGAGTTAACTCTTAAACCCAGGGTTAATTGAACTTAATTTATTAAACAGGGCCCTACCCTGACCTCTGTATGAGATATTATGTGCATGGCAACATATTTAACAATTTCAAAACTTAATGTTATACAGCTGAATGTGTGACTTTTTCTGAAGGATAAATCATTCGTCATAATACTGTTGTAATCCAGTTAAATTGCATAATGTGCATAATTCTCAGCCTAGTGCTTTGTAACATGAATCACAATGATGTGTGATTAACCATAATATAGGGAGGATTACACCTATAATAAAGCCTCTAGCCATTAATGTAGGCCTATAGGCTCTAAACATAGATTCATGGCATTTATGGCATAGCTTGTTATTATTGATAATATAACTAAACCCTGGTCTAGATAGCATTTGTATTTATTTAATAAATGGACAGTGCAGTAAAAGGAAACGCAAAAAACATGTCGGTTTAGGCCTATGTAATCCATAACCCAGCTGCACCAAGGCCAGTTTTACAGTAAAATATGTAAAACATTACATAAAATTTAATAACAGTGTTACAAAATATCGTTACACAACGCGTTATGAATTCAAACTGCGGTATCACTTTCTCACAAAACCTAAGAGGTAATACCTTTTGCTCTTCTATGACATTATGTGTACAGGGTAAATTAGGTTATTTAAGATTTGAATAAAGTTTGCAGCAGCCTTTATTCTTAACAAACTCTCCAGGCTCTTCCGTAGTTATGAAACTTCCAAACGCACGTTTTGTAATCACGGCGTCGGACCAATCACAGCACGAGTCTGCTGCTCACGTGACGCACTTTTTATGTAACAAACGGGTGTCAATTGGAAAGTCCTTTCTGCTTCTGTTCTCAAGGACCACGGCAGATATAGAAATGTATAGATATAGTCTCAGAACACGTCTATAACCTTTATTTCACTTCACAAAATGTCGATTGAGTCGCACGCGGCTCCGGGGGCGTCGGACAGAAGCGCTTTCTTCATCGGGGAGGACGATGTACCACATGAGGAGAACGACCACCATGAACTCATATTACAGAAAGCAGATGCTCTAGCATCGGAGAACTGTCTCAAAGAGGCCATACACTTGTTTTCTGTGGCTATGCGGTACGGCCCGTTAAAGCCGGAGCAGCTGAGCACTTTTGTGGACTGTATCCTTCGCAATTTTAAAAGGAAAACAGAATCCTGCTCAGAGCAGTGCCTGGACACAGCTCACAAAGACGACTTATTTGATTGTCCAAATTGCCATCATTTCTTGGGAGAACCTGTGACTATAGCCTGTGGACATACCTATTGTAAAAGATGTTTACAGCGACGTCTGTTGTGTAAATGCAGGGTGTGTAATGAAGCAGTGAGAGGGGATAAAGCCAATATACTGCTGTGTGGACTAGTAGAGAAATGGTTTCCTGAGGAACATCAAATATCCAGAACTCTAGGTGAAGTAGATGCTCTTTGTAAAAGAAGACGATATGACGACGCCATTTCGCTGGCATCTGAGCTCATAGATTCAGGTTAGTACAGCATGCATAACATCACATCCCTGTTATGACAGTGTTTCCTGGTAAGCCCCGCGCAGGCGCAGTACACTCAAACACGCGCGCGCGGCCTACGTGACAGCGAACATCCACATTGTGTTCACTGTTTATTGTTCTACTGACCAATATTCTGAAATCAGTTACACTTGCTCTACTTCAGTATGGATCACTTCGGGGTTTTGAGCGGAGAGGAGGTGATGTGAGGAGAGATGGGTCAAATTCAGCTTACGAAAGTTATCAGTACGCGCATGCGCGGTGTGAACATTGCATAAGGCAGGACGTGGTCGTGACACATATGTCAGAAGAGACGCACCTTAATGCTGTAGTACTGACCTAGTGCTGCACTGATTTCCTGAGGGATTATAATAGGCCAGCTCATGTGGGTCATGTTAGTTGGGTATAGGGTATAGTGTAAATACATTCATATTATTTTGTCTTTTACATTGTTATTCATAGTTACACATATTTCACCCAGTTGGAGATGCTTCTCAGTTGTATTTAGGTCAGGTGACATAATAATCACATAACCATGTTATCAACTACGTCTGTCTCAAGCTGCTTCACCTGTTAAAGGGAAGCGATGCATCTATTTGTTCTTGTATTATAACCTCACATAAACAGCACTTTAATTCAAGACTCATTGATCATATTTATTTCATACAGTTGTGCATCTTCTGCACAGGCTCCACAGCTTCTCCTTACAAAACCTCTGACAGATTTGTGCTTTTGAGATGGGTGGTTCAAACATTTTCTAATGAGAGGGCAGTAAATCTATGACTTAAATGTGCACTATGTATGTTTTCTGGTGGAGGGGTTGTCACAGTTTAAGGTTCACTTTATTGTCCTACTAAGGATATTTGTCCTGTCTATTCTACCCGTCTTTCATGAAGCTGTATTTTATTTGTTCAAGTCTGTCTTTCTTTTATTCAAAAACAGTATTTGTATCAAAACTAGGCTACTTGGTTTGGTGGAGGTTTAGGCCATTTTCTGAAACAACCCAGACAACAGAAAAAAGAAGCTTTTGGGCCCTCCACCTACAAATGACATAGTCTTTTGTAACTGGAGATTTTTTGATGTTCACTGTATTTGTTGGCATTTTAGGCCTTTTGGTGCAAATGTAAGAAAAGTGCTTGTCACAGCTTTGTGGAGACTGACTGACAGCAGGTGTGGATTCATACGATCTGTTTGCACTACCATCTTAGAAACATATTGCTCTATAAGGGGGAATTTCCCAAAAAAATGAAATTTAAATCTATTTGATTTATAATTGCTCTTTTTTCCTCTTCAGGTCATCCAGATTCAACAGCAGTGGCACGGCTGTCTCGTGCAGAAGCATTCATGGCCATGAAACAATACCACCAGGCTTTGGAGGACACTGAACACTGCTCCAACTCCAGAGACTCTGCAGAAGTAAGCCAGGATCTTTACCATTTCTCTTTATTTTTTGTCTTCTGTATGTTATTTTTATTGGATTTTCCTATTTAAATTGAAGAATGTATTAAAAGACATCAGCAGTTAGATGATATTTAAACAGCTGGTGTATTTCTGACCTTGTTTGCTCCTTTAGGTGTTGTTCAGGAAAGCCATGGTTCTGAATGAGATGGGTCAGGTGGATGAGTCCCTTCAAGTCTTCCTGCAGTGCTTGTCTATAGACGAGGACTTCCCCAGTGCTAAGAGACAAGTAGAAAAGGTGAGAGATGATTGTTTGTATTTCTTTAAATATTTAAATGTAGGTAATTGTTCCACAAGTAACTGTAACTAGATCTTGCACACTAATTTGTTATAATCACTTTATTACATCTTATCTCAAACCACATGTTTATCAGAAAATATATTTCTGGGAAGGCCTTGTTTACTTATTGGAGTGTTACACAATCTATTTCCATGAGTTGTTTTAGTGGGTCAGGTCCCTCTGTGTAATGACATTAGTATCACTTAACAGTTAGCATGCTAAGTAACAGAGTTCACATTAGTACATTTAACAAAATTATTATTTTATCATGTGATACATAAAATGATAAAGGTTATTAATAAGTTTAGTTAACAATTAGTTTGCTCCATATGACTTTTTTATTCAACTCTGTTGTGTTCTTAAAGTGTGTTGAAGTGTGTTGTCGCTCAGTGAATGCCATGCAAATCAGGTTAAAAGCTTTGATGTCACTATTACATAACTCTGCATGTTAGAAGTTCAGCTGCACAGTCTCGACTGTTCCAGGAGTACACAGAGAATAGACAGGTCAAGGTCTGGTGTATATTTTGTATTTATCTACTGTGCATAAATTTATATTGGGTCAATCAAACATTGAAACATTTTAATTAAGCAATAATTTTTTTTTCAGATTTTGTGTGGTCTACTTTCTCCAACTGATGAGAATGTCAAGGTTGGCCTGCGAGAAACGACACAAAGCACGTCGCCTCGCCTGCGCTGTAAAACCCTGGTGTTTGACGCACAAGAGGAGCCACAGAGTCCAGTCCAAAGACAAGATTGTCAGCACCAAGGTCGTGCCGCCTCTGCCCATTCCTCTCCAGAGAGTCAGGAGGTACACAAACAGCCTCGTTTACACTCTCTTGCAAATACTTTGTGTATTAGCTTTTTGTTTGAATTATTTTAATATTTATGATTCCATAGAGGCGGTGGGAAAGCTTAGAGCGGCCTGGTCTGAGCCGGGCCCTTTCCTTACGAATGCATGGGTCTATCAGCAGTGATGAGGGCTTGAAGAGGGTCTGCTCTGCTCCACAACTGGGCGACCAGGAGAAAGGAAGCCTGTTGAAGAGGAAGTTGTCGGTGTCAGAGACAGAGCATAGTGTTTTGGCTAATGGAAACAACAAACATAAAAAACAAGGTTTGTATCTTTGACGCAATTGTTTCAATTTGATTTCAGTTTTTTCATGCTTTGGAAAACTCACTGTTTGTGTGTGTCTAGGTGTCACAAGCAACAACCATCGTGCCAGAAAAACTAGAATGTATCGAATTTTTCCCGAGGGTGGACTTGATCCCAATGATGTTGAGTGCTCTCTTTGCATGAGGTAAATACTGCTTGAAACGACAAAACACTAGTCTTTAGTGGGAAATAATAATAACAATAATAACAACATTTTCACCATTTGTCTTTCCCAGATTATTCTATGAGCCTGTTACTACACCCTGTGGACACACATTTTGTAAAAGCTGTCTGGAACGCTGCTTGGACCATATGCCTCAATGCCCCCTTTGCAAAGAGAGTTTGAAAGAGGTGCGATTTACTTACAACTGTAGTTATCAGAATCTGTGTCTAAAGTAGGGCTGGGTAATATGTTAATAAAATATACAATCATTGACCATTTGAAAGTATTGGACCACAGTTTGATTAAACTTTGTGCTTAAACACAGTGCTAGTTTAAAACATCTTGATTTCTAGCTCATCGAGTCCTCTTCTGGTCTTTTTCAGTATCTAGCATCTAGAAATTACATCGTGACTGCACTCTTGGACACTTTGATTAAACAGTATTTAGGGGATGAATATGAAGAGAGATCTAAAGTGCATCAAGAAGAAACTAGAGAACTTTCAGAGTGAGTTTTTCCTTCTTGTTTTTAATTTTAATAGAATATTTTTCTAAAAGGTTAACTTTTTTTTTCTTGTTTTTTCGTGCAGTTTGACAAAGAATGTGCCTATATTTGTATGTACCATGGCTTACCCCACCGTGCCTTGCCCTCTACATGTCTTTGAGCCTCGCTACCGCCTCATGATTCGCCGCTGCATGGACACTGGCACGCGGCAGTTTGGGATGTGTATCAGTGATCCAGAAAAAGGGTACGCAAAAAGTCATCATAACATTACCTCCCTTGGAACAGCAAAATTCCTTTAAAAAAATCTAACTAAATCTGTTGTTTGTGTGTATAGGTTTGTGGATTATGGTTGCATGCTTATTGTCAGAAGTGTCCATTTTCTTCCCGATGGACGTTCGGTGGTGGATACGATAGGTGGAAAACGCTTTCATGTATTGTCGCGTGGAATGAAGGATGGCTACAGTACTGCCAACATTGAGCACTTAGAAGATACAAAGGTAACATTAACTTTGTTTATGAGTTTTAACCTTTTCTGCTATGACTTTTGGCCGTAAATAAAAAGCCACCTCCTCTCTCTGGCATTTAATCCTCACTAAACAGGATATATTGGTGTTTTATTGTTTATGTGTTGTATGTACTTTGGACAGCTTAAGTTGTACTTTATATGTGCTACATAACTGATCTGTGATTCCGTCAGGTGGAGGACAGTGGAGACCTCCTGAGACTACAAGAACTACACGATGCAGTATATGAGCAGGCCTGTGTATGGTTTCAAAATCTCAAAAATCGCTTCCGTAACCAGATCCTACAACATTTTGGGGCAATGCCAGAACAAGAAGCAAACATTCAGGTAAATGTCACTCAAATAGGAATGATTAAGAGAAAAACAAGTCTTTTCATGCCCAGTTAGCAATGTTTCATTTTAAATTCAGAGGTCTGCATCTCTGAGAAGTGTGGTAGAAATGTTAGTGTTGTGTGTTATTTTACCATTTTCCAAGAAGTGTTAACAGGACAAGACAACCTTTAGTCAACAGGAAGGCTATAGGTACCCTTGTGTTTATTTACAGTTTGTATGTCTGCTAGTTGACCTCTATTGTTTTATCGTCCTTACCTGTACTCAAATGCTAATGTAAAGGTGTTACCTCCAAAGGCCAAATAGCCAGCCAGACTGACCTAAATGTAAATTATACTTGGGGAAGGGCTTGGACCTCAGGCAGTATTTAAGCCTGATATGTGTTCTCACCCCATTGCTCTGGGCCCACTGCACCAGAAACTCTGTCTGTCAGGTGTGTTTACCGGTGCAAATGTAATAAACCAACATAGACAGTGTTTTTATTTATCTTTATTTATACAGACAGAGCCCAATGAGAGCACTTAGACTCTTTTTCATGTGTGCTCTGTTCAAGTACTAAAAATACAAACACAAACCAAACAAATAAGTATACAAGTCCATTTAAAATATTAAAAACAGGTGCAAGTGTGAGTCTAAATGTTTGATGACACAAATGCAATTCAACAATCTGGTAGCAAAGTTTCCAATTTTGTTTGTCCTTGAAATATATTCAATTTTTTGTGACGCAAAACAGCCAATTGAGATAAAGTTACACAGAAATTAAATTCTCTTACCAAGGCTTCTGTCATGGAAATTAAGTGTTATTCTTAGAAAAACTGCAGCAGGCTGAAGTTAGTTTACAATATAGGCTAAAGAGCTTTGTAGTTAATCCTCCTGGGTGTGTTGCATCACTGTGGTTATAAGCAGTAACCGACACCCACACACACACAAACACCCACACACTAATTAAGTGTCGCACATTTGTTTCATGAATTACTCTTGTTGTGATAGTAAGATATTGTAAGAATGCTTAGTCTCCCACTCTATCATAGAAACAAGCAAGCATTACCTAAATACATTACCTTATAAGGGAATTTATGTTTTGCTCTGTTCTGTTTTTTTAAATCCTTTATCCATATGCACTTCGCTTCTTGATTCTTTATATTAGCCATTGTATTAGTACACAATGTAGACGTTTATATTCAGTGTGATTTATTACAATACATTTTTGTGCAAACAGAGCACAAGGCCATATGCATTTCTTTGTGCTGAGAGATATGAATAGTTTGTAAAGTAAAGTAAATAACCCTCTTCTAAATATTAAACTAGTGTATTTTGTTTTAGGCAACTACAAACGGTCCAGCCTGGTGTTGGTGGCTTCTTGCCGTTCTTCCCATTGACCCACCGTACCAGCTGTCAGTCCTGTCCTTGACCAGCCTCCGAGACCGCCTAGTGAAGATCCAACACATCCTGACATATTTACAAAGTATCCAGAACAACTAAAGTTTCCCAGAACATTGTTTAAGGTCAAACATTGGTTTATTTCTTTCTACCAGTAAAATGTCATTGGAACTTTTGTTTGTTTCTGAACCTTCCTGAGATGAGAATAAATATAGATGGGATTAAATTGTGATCATTGTTATATTATGGATAAGGCTGAACACCTCAGGGATTCTTCCATTGATTTAATTGTGTAATAACATCTGCCCTCCAGCCTTGCCCCGTGAACAGATAGCACGGTTCATTTAAAGTAAAGCGGATCAAATACATAAAAGGCTTCCTTTAAGCAGTGTTACACCATGAGTTAGGACACATGAGCTCAAACTAAGGCTGGCAGCCAATAGAGGATGATTTTAAAATCTGTGTGGAAGAAAGTAGACCCTAATGCTGGAACAGAAACTTATGTGTTGACACTTACCTGTAAAACCTTATGTGATTGTTCATTTTCATCATTGCCCAAAACATCTGTTGAATCTTCTTCCTACCAGAATAGATTGCCTCCATTTTTGTTTTGCTTGGCTTCACTTATGGTTCACAGACATCTTCATACTTAAACGATAATATAACACAGAGATAAATAGTCAAATAACAAAACTGAAATCTTCCAAGAAAGTTAGCTGACATTTTGTTCTTGTTTTGCTGTGAAAACGTTTCGAGTTAGATATTCTCATCACACTACGAGAATGTACAATTTAATAATAAATTAATCTAAATTATTTCAGTAATAATTGTACATTCTCAATTATGCTGCAGGAGAATTCTAATGGGTATTTGCAATATTGAGACAGATCGTGTATGTGGGGATGGGTTTGCAGTGTTCTCCATTCAAAGCTGCTTTATTGCTGCACGGAGCTTTAGTCAAGGGACGGTGTTTGCCTTACATCATTGTGAATTTAAAACTGCTTGGTTACCATTCCTTTTTGCTATAGTTTGAATGCCATTGTATCGTATCTCAATTTGAATCTTGTTTATAATGTAAAAACAAGTCAAACGCTATCAATGTAAATCATTTGTACCATTTTTTTGTTTTTGTTTTAAGTTAACAATTATCAAAATAAATGCACATTTTCAACTTAACTATGTTTTTATTTGAGTTTTATTTAGTACTCTGAGGATGCAGCAGCTGGTAAATGTATGTCAGCCATGTGTGTTGAGTATCAGCCACTAGAGGGCAAAGTTACAGCATCATTTCCTTACAGAGGCGTTTTATAACCAACATGCATTTATTAAACTCACATTCATCTTCAAAAATGTAAAATCCAAACACTCTCATTTATTAATACAGTTTTTGAGAGTTAAGATGGTGGTCCACTCTGCCTCTTCCTGCCTCTCTCTCTGTGTTCGAAATCACCGCGCAGAGAGCATCATAACAAACTCTGGAGGCACACACAGACACAGCAGCACGATTCAATGATAAGCACAAATGACAGGGTAATATCATAAGACCACAGCGCAGGATGCAGACACAATATTATCTGCCCAGCCCTTGACTTAATAGGAGGAGAATGGCTCATTGTTAACTAAGTTTTCAGCCTGTCCACATGAATAAAATGGTAATAAACTTCACTCAAAGTTACGGTTGTCAGAAGAAGCATTAAAACCTGTTACATAACATTTGTTTTCATTAAGCTAGGGTTACTTGTCAATCAACCCTATTGATCTGACAATGAAAACCACTTTTGTTTTAATGCATGTGGCTGGAGGCTCTGACTATTGAATTCAAGCAGCCAATCAAAACTTTTCTTTTCTGTTGCGTTGGTTAAGGCCTGGGAGCTGAAAGCCCTTTGATTGTAGGTGGGAAGCTATTGATTGGTGTTAAAGTGTAAGTCCTGATTAACACAGAACCATTATTCCCCAGGTCCACATTAACCCTTTTCACCAGGAGGAGTTCAACAGGGGAGCTCCCGTTGGTAATGTGTCTGTGACTGGAGCCCTCTCTGCTGGCGGTGCCTTGTATACTCAGCCCATGAGACTAAACTGGACAGATATACTGCCCCAGAGGCTAATTGATGATAATGAGGTGCACCGGCTGCTTATTGATCCATGCCAACACTGACACGCCTTTTCATATGTTCTCAATAATTATAATTGATCAGACAGCTCTGAGAGGACAAACAGAATGTCAACTATATCAGCAGGTTTTGTGAATCAGTAAAATATGTGTTGTTATTGCGGATGTCTTTCTATTGTCTATCCCATAATGCCATTTGAGCAGGGATGTCCTTGGAGCTGTCCACTGGAGTGGTGCTGGTGTGTGGCATGTGACAGGTGTCCAGGCGTCTATTGATTTGCGTAATGCACTGCTGATTAGATTGGACTCCCGCCCTTCCCTAACTAACACACCTTGACACTTTTACTTTCACATCACCGTCCCCCTGCCCCATTTCTCCCGTGTTCCAGTGCACCTCAGTCTATTCCTGTCTGACGCTGCCACCTGTCTGCTCTGTACTTTCTCCTTGCGTAACACCACACCACCTGCCTAACTACTTTGATTAATTGTCTTATAATTGTCAGATTCTGTTCTTACCGTCAAAGTCAATGCAGCCGTCTTTATTAAGGTCAATGTCACTGAGGATCTCCTCCAGCTCGCCCTTCTTCAACTTCTCTCCAAGCAGGGTCTTCATTCCCTCTTTCAGCTCGTCTGATGTGATCTTTCCATCTCCATTACAGTCAAACTATGTAGAGACAAGTTTAATGTTGTAAAGAAGAATGACTTGAAACTGTCTGCATGAGTTCAGCGGTAGCCTGGAAACAGCTTGTCTACAGATGGGCTGTGCTGACTCAGGAAGTGAGATCCCAAGTGCGAAACACTGGAAGCGAGAATACTGTGGGTAAGATGTGCCAAAAATCTATTTACATTTGTTGGAGGGAAAAAAAAGCAATGAAGATGAAAATAAAGGTATATGGTTATTTGACATTTGGGGATGTAAAGGGTTTTTCTGTCCCGCAGTGTGTCATGACTTTGTACCAAAATGAAAAACAAAACAAATCAGTTCTACAAAAGTTGTCAGGAAGACTTTTCACAAACATGACATGCATTTTTGTGCAACTTTTTAAATTTGTGTCATTTTAAGCTGCCCTGTGGTGTGACCTCTCCTTTCACTGCGCTGGACAGTTACTACAAATTTAACATGTAAAAAAAAATCTAATAAATGACTTAATACATCTCTAGTGTTAGTTTAATAATTATGTAACTGCCCCATCTTAAAGAATATCTTTACAATATCAATTAGAATTATATTTTTCTCAGGAAATACAGCTGTCACGCCGCAGGACATCTAGTTTTTTTCAGAAAAGTACTATGTTGACAAAAATAAGAAATGTATAATTATAATGATTAATTTTGACTTGTAGCTTAACCCCAGAGCTCTTCTTTGTCAGATGAATCCCTGATATTTGTGTAACTGTCTTCTTAAATATGTGATTTTTCATGTCACACAACAGGACACTCTTTGGATTACAACATTAAACTGTTTACATCTTTTACAGATTTAAAGTACAGATAAAGGTGTAATTTTATTAAATGATGGGTATATGTTTCCCTTTATGCCAACACCTTTATGAACTGTCTGACACAAGAGGCTCAATCTTAATTTTTTAAAGAAAAGTGTTAAAGTCATATCTGTATTACTGTAGTTTGTTAAAATACCAAAAAAAAAAAAAAAAAAAATCATTCTAAGACTGTGTGCAATTTATGGAATACGTATGTGTGCACAGTTCAGTTGAATTTTGTCATTTAAAGTGATTTAAAGTGATAACACCGAAAGAGGGCGTCACATCAAGTACCCATATATACACAGGGCTTTATCTCAAAACTACTTATGACAAAAAGTGCCAGAAACCAAAAACATTTATGATATAGTTTGACCAAAGATGTGTACAGTCAGATACGCAAATAACAAATATAGTCCCATCATCCTGCTACTAACACAAATGAACACACACTATTACAAACACAGTCATTGAATATATATTAAAAAGTGTTCTGAGGAGCCTAAATACAATTAAATTAATCATCCCACTTACTGCTTAGCCGAATACTACGTCACAGCAACACGAGGCAGTTAAATCAGGGCCGGCTACCTGACTCTACTGACGTAAGCCCCATAAATGCTCCTCTTGCTTCCCTGCGCTCAGCTGTCATGATAAATTAGCTGGAGTATAGCAGGGTCTGGGGTGCACACAATAGTCATCATTAATGTCAATATTTCCTCCATTTCATTCTCTCCTCACTGGAAAATTCCCTGCTATTTTACTATTCCCAAAGGAGGACCCCTGTGGTTTGCTTCAAAGTCCTGTCACCCCAAAACTCTTTCTTGCACCGTGATTTCACCAGGGTGCTCTTACTTGTTTGAAGGCACAGCGGAGTTCTTTCAGCCCGACCATGTGAGCAGTCTCTGCCAGCATCCTCGGTCCCATTAACTCGCAGAAGTCATCAAAGTCGACATGGCCGCCCCCTGCAGAAAAATATGGACGACATGTAATGCTGGACCGTATAGTGGCGTGGAGACACTGAGGTTAAGTGGCTCTGACTCTGTCCCCCCTGAGAGTTGGCTTTACCTTATGAATGTATGAATCTATGCATAAAGCACAAATAAATGATATGTTTGGTGAACTGGGCCATAACAGAAAGGGTAATAAGAAACATACAGATAGTTAAGAAAATGAATCAACCCGGAGAAAGCTGCGCTGAACCTAAAATAGCTCAACATAACAGCATAACAAATATTATGATGAGTATGACTTCACATCTAAACTCCTGTGCACAGCCGTATTTGTGAAACCTTTTTGTGAAACATTAAAAAAACTGGGACTGGGAATGGAGAATTGAAATCAAAATAAGGTTTAATCTGTGGAATAATAGTAAAGTTTTTGGGAAAAGTCATCATAGTCCATCAGTTAACCAGAACAAGCAACTTTTGGTTGTAGAGCAATTTAAGACTAACATTTCTTAGTTTTTCGTGCTCTTTTATGGGGATCCAAATCTTTTGGATCCGTTCATTTCAAAGTCAGTCAAAAGGCTGGCTCCTGTACTGTTTATTCATATGACAGAATCCAATATGAGAACTCATTTTATCTACAATTTAATCACAAACAGAAATGGTTCTCAAGGCTAAGATCTGTTTAAAATGGTTCAAACTGAGAGTGAGAGTGTGTTTACCCTGTGGCATGATGAAGAGATAAATAAAATGTTCCACTATAATCATGATAATTAAAAACTAACTGTTATTATGATGTCAAATCTGTTTTTGTGCACACAGCTCTCACTGGTGTCGCCTGCTCTGCGTCTGTGCTGATTCTTTTGTTGGTTCAGCGTTAATCTGTGTGAAAATGTATAAAAAAATTTGAAAGAAAAAGATTTGGTTCTTTTGGAAAATGACATTCACATCACGTTAAGGAATCGTTCAAAGGAGCCGACTGTCTGAAACACTGTTAACTAAACCTCATATTTACCATTTACTTATGTTCTTTCATGTTGTAACTCTGTCATCCCTTTTCTTATGTAACTCTTATCTTTGTGAAATATATTATCAATGAGAAATCCTGTTAAAATGTCTTCATATTTGCAAATGACTATAATTATCTAGTGAACAGCAGCCCGTATCAACAGGCTTGTGCCCATTAGTCCATATCCACAGACTGTTTTGTTTTCTTTATGCTCCAGATAATGAGCAAAATGCTGTTTTTTTTTTTTTAGTTCAACAAAAGGCTCATTGTCCTGATGTGACAGTGGCGGTCCTTGGTATTGGAAACTTTTTTATGTGAAACTGTGGTTGTCTCTCTCTTTGGGTGTGTGTGTGTGTGTGTGTGTGTGTGTGCATATGGAGCTGTCCATGGTGCTGAATGTTGACCAGTTCAAATGGACAGGCTCATGTTTATAAGATTAATAGATAAAGACACTGCCAGAAATGTGAAGCTAAATTAACTCTTCAACCCTTCAGCTCTTTAACAGATATCTCCACAGTCCTGGTCTAGTTCCCCTCTTATTCATAGCTATATTCTTTTTGCTGGTATTTACATATTACTTATCAGATCTTTCCACTGTAAAACAAAAGCTCAACAGCAAATACTGTATGTTTGAATGCATATGTTAAATTAACTGTGTTCTGTTCTGCTGTTGCCCTATTATTTCCAATTTAATCAGGAAATGATAAGGCTGGAAAGCAGCTGGCCCCGGTCCCAGAGGAGTGCAGCTGAGATCCACCTCCGACTGTATCTACTTCATGATCTGGTGGGATTATGGTGATTTTCCGTTAAACTGATAAGCAAAATTACGGTGGAAAATTGAATCATATACTCACTACTGTAATCCTGGATATTACATCTTTAACAGTTTCCACCACAGAGCGACAAAGCTTGTCAGTTTCCTTCCTCGATTATCAATGAAGAGTAAAATTACCAAATTATTTCCACTATGTGCACACATGACTGAACAGAAAGGGACATACAAAATCTATTTCTGACTAACAGCAGCTGCTAACACTGTTTTACAGCCGGGGAAGACTGGGTCAATGTGCGAGATAATAAGCGTGTTACTATGTACATCTCAGCTTCCTGTACAATGATCTGATCTATATCTGTGTGTGTAATCCCTCAGTCATTCAAGTATGATCCATAGTAAAAGAAAAATTCAATTCTATCAGCTGGACAAAACGTAATTTTTTTTTGTTTTTTTCTGGCCTGAAAACGTTTCGTTGCTTCTTCATTTCTGGTCAGATCACTGCTGGACACTGCCTTATATTAATCTAACTACAATGAAACTAACACCCCATTTGTATATAGTTTATAGGTTTTCTTTTACTATGCAATCTATAATATAGAAAAATCTGGCATCAGTCCAAGAAATCAAGGTATATTCCAAAAATATGAAACAGGAATTTAAAAGGCCTTTAATATTCTCTGATCTATGTTATAATGTTGTTTTCTCATCACAAACAGACCTGGAGTCGTTTTTCATTCACTCATGTTTAACACACAACCCCTGCATATTTAGGCTGTGTTCTTTTCTCAAACAGAAAACACTCTGTTCCACCTTGTGATGTCATCATGTAGTAATACAGGAAGTGCTCCACTGTGTTTTTAAACTCCACACACCTTGCTTGACTCATTTGGATGATTTCAGACCTAGAATGTGTCGATCTCTACTGAATCAAACATAAAAGGAGCTGTTAACTTGAAAACTGCCACTTCATGACATCACAAGGTGTAACAGAGCATTTTGAGCTTTGAAGATGTAGACAGACTTATAATAAAGTGTTACTCAAACATGTGTGAATGAAACAAAACACAACTCCAGGTCTGTTTTTGAGGAGGTAAGAGCATTATAACATGTCATAAAACTCATGAGAATATATATATTTTTTATAATATAGGATGTTCATCAGCCAGTTAAAGGCATATCCGCTTATTCTAATATAAAGTATTAGTTATTAAATGCTTAAATTTGTGTATATTAGACACTACCTGAAACTTAAACAAGCATGCAAAACAAAGTAAAGAGCTAAACATAAGGAAGAAGTGTTTTATAGGTACACCCTGCACCTGCTTTCCTCAGTTCATTAATCAATGTGCACCTACACGCATGAAGGCTCACTATCCCAAACAAGAGCCTCTTTTCTGTCTAAACCTGTGGAAGAAACAAACATGTACACAAACAGTGTGTCACAACAGGCAGGCTATTATTCATACACCCGCTGACATCAGCAACACCTCTGTCATATCTTATACACACACAAAAAACAAGATCTGCCCCCCGAGCACCAGCCCCCACATAAATACTCACATCTCATCTTGATCTGTTGGATGATCTCAATCAGCTCCATCTCTGTTGGCATGTAGCCCATTGTCCGCATACAGTCTGCTATGTCTTTGTAGTGTATGTAGCCATCTGCGTCGTAGTCAAACTCCTTAAAAGCCTGCTGGAGTTCTGTTCAAAACAAGTGTCAGAGCAAGTTTCCCCCTCAGAAATATGGTGACGTTATTATTGGCTGAGAACACTTTCATTTGTCTGAAAGTTTGGAGCGTGCAGTAATGGATTTTGTAACTCTTAAGAAAGTGCACATATTAATACTGGGTAAAAGAGGTTGTTGCTTCTAAACAAAATAAACAACAATGTGATTAGATTTTTAATAAGGAAAATACTAGTCATTTATAAAGCCTACTAATCACTACTTATGCGTCAGAAGTATAGACTGTATATATAAATGGACATAGCTAAACTGTTAGCCACCGCATTCCAAATAGGAAGTGATCACAGGTGCACTTCCACCTCCATTCAGTCTGGCTCCAATTCAGTTTACATTAGAAAACTGTGGCCTCTCTCTCTGTAACTGCTCCTGTCAGACTCAGCATTTTCATCTAAAAATGTTTGTATTCACCTGTTCTACATGATTCTGATCTTTTTATTTTACAATTGTGTACGTAAATCAAAATATAAACATTAATAACAGACAAATCAGGCGCCTTCTTTCTCTGAGGTCACTCCCGTTAGCGTTAGCAACAGGTTTGATTGACAGTGTTGCTAAGTACCCACTCCCTGCTAAACCAATTGTGCAAATCAACAGCCTCACTCCTGATTGGCTCTTTGGTTGCTATGATACTCATGGTCAAAATTTCCAATATGCAACTTGCCTCCAAATTCACCAATATAACATCACTCTAACGTAACGTCACACTCACTTAGTCCACTTGTTTATACAGTCTATAGTATGAAGTTACTACTACTTGCCTGACCAGCCAAAAGCACATGCATTCACAATAGAATAAAACTGGAACAGAAAGGAGGGGCTGGTTTATCACTGCGTCTTACCATCCAGCTCCTCAGGCATGAGCTCTCTCTCCTGTGTGGCAAAGTAAAAAAGAAAAGACCAGCGAAATAATTACAAGGCAGCATGAGAGCTGAAATCAGGACGTCTTAAACGCGGCTAATTCTCAGGAGAAATACCTCAGCAATAATCTTTTTTTGACCACCAAATTAGAATAACACGCGTATCATGTCTACACCAGTGCATACTGACAGTGCACTCTAATGGGATTTCACCCGGCAACATGTCTTTCTAATTTGCAGAATGACACAGTACTGCCTTCTCAGGGGGGCCATGTATTGCGAAATAGGTCCCCGTACAAACTGCACATGACAGTGAGCAGGGCAGCTCCATACAATTTGCATTTACCTTGCACACAATTTGCATCCAGGCCAGTAGCTTTACTATTTCCTGCCTTGTTTTGACATTTGCTCTGGGTGATGCTGTCGACTTCCCTGCACTCACTTTCCTTGTGCTTTCAGGGATGTTTGAGCACAGCCTGGAGCATGAGACCAAACCAGCAGGCGCAAGTTTAGGGAGAGAAATAGAGGTTGGTGTCCACGGATAACCTTGGTTTTACCTCCATCAAGCTGGAATTTTTTACTAATTATAAAGAATCTGCTGTTGGATTTGTGAAATTCTGAGATTGACTGGACGTATCAGAGCATCCTAGAAAAAGCATTTGGACTGTCAAAGCTAAAGACGCTCTGATCATGGAAGTATAATAAAATCTGGAAGATGAAGCTAAGATGGCGTCGTAGTGTTTTCAATGGCCTGTGCTCAATGGTGCATGGTCCCAAAAATAATTTTCTTTTCCGCATTACTTCCTCCGTACGGGCTAGCGCCTCTTACCATGTGACATCAGAAATAATCAGTATTAAACTATGGGGGAGCGGGGCTAGGCTAAGTTTTACAAAGGTAACTTTCACACTTTGAGGATTTATTTTAAATGTTCGTGTTGTGAAAATGCTGAAGAATCCCTACAAAATCTGACCTTTGTGAAAGTTGTGGATGCCCCGTCAGCCGAACATGGGCAGATTGAATTCCTAAAAAATGCATTGTGCTCTATGGCAGAAGTCTTTCTCCAGCAGCCACTAGTCGATCTCGCCCCGGGACAGAGGGGCAATGTCTTATCCAGTTCTTATTATAGATCCATGGCTCTGATCAATAGTAATAAAGTATCGTCATTATTTGTAGATAGAATCACACAGTTAAGCTAAAATACAGCAACGATTTGTCACTGAGAGCAAAAGCCTGCACGTTTAAACCATTAATCTCACTGTAAACAAGTGTGCTGTTCGACATGCTGGATACAGATCAATACACAAAGACGGAATGAGCCTGAAGACTAGAGACAAGCCTGACAAGCCAAAAAAATAAATATATAAAGATTACATAACTGCAGACTTTGATTTGAGCAGAAAGGTTTGGTCTTCTATAATCTGCATGACAAAACTGCATTTGACATATTGAACCCACTTTGCTGAGATAATCTTCCTCATGCTAAGTGAATTAAAAGTCCTGAGTAATGCTGATTCTTTAAGTCTGTTTTTCAGGAAGAATCTGTGGAATAAAAGAGTGGAGCAATATTTTTCCTAATATCTTTCAATGCCAGGGAAGCTAATGCATAATTCATACAAGGTCAACCTGCTGAGGTCCACAGTATTTTCAGGATAAGAAGAGGCTCTCGCTGTTTATTTGGAAGCTGCTTGCTATGACAGATGCTCGTTCACTGTATAATATGGCCAACAAGATTAAAACGCAATGCAAAGCTAGACTCATATTGCATCCCTGTCTCTTCTGTACTATTTGAACATAATAGGAGGATAGTACCTTTACTCATTTAAGCACACTCAAATGGACAAGGGCATATTTAAAAGGCATATTTAGATACAAGGTCAACAGGATAATTGGATTTTTTTCATCCAGGATTAGGATAGCATGGAGCAGACTCTTTAATTCATCCCCTCGAATGTGCCTATTAACTGTTAATTTCATTCTGTCTGCTTTGGCATGGGCCATTGAGCAGCGGCCCACTGTGCTGTGATGCATGTTGGCTCATGTGAGTGCAACATGATACACACATATGGGAAGGCCTTTCAGAAACAGCCTACAGTCAGAAATGATGTTAATGTTATCTCCTCTGTCTGCTCTGCCTATCTGCCATGTCAATGCATCAAATGATCTCAGCTTGGGCTGGGAATCACAGAGTTTGTCAGGATCTGATATATGAGTTGTGATATCAATAATGTCACAGTGTGCCTATATTACCATCCATAATCTACAGTGTTTTGTTATTTTAAAGGGCTCATATTTGATGTTTTCTGATCTGTTCTAATGTTGTTTCCTCATCACAAACAGACCTGGAGTTGTGTTTTGTTTCATTCACACATGTTTAACACACAAACCCTGCATATTTAGACTGCGTTCCACCTTGTGATGTCATCATGTGGTAATACAGAAAGTGCTCCAGTGTGTTTTTAAACTCTACACACCTTCACTTGAATCATTTGGATGATTTCAGCTCTGGAATTTAAAATCTTTACTGAAGAGAAGCTAAAAGGAGCTGTTAACTTGAAAACTACCACTTCATGACATCACAATGTGGAACAGAGCATTTTGAGCTAATAATAAAGAGTTACTCAAGCGTGTGAATGAAACAGAGCATTTTAAGCTTTATAGATGTAGATAGACTAACAATAACAGATTACTCAAACATGTGTAAGTAAAACAAAACACAACTCCAGGTCTGTTTTTGAGGAGGTAACAACATTTTGACAAGACGTTTAAAGACAAATACATCTTCATAACAATATTATTTTGATGATCCACATGCAGGTTGTACTATCAATCAACCAAGTGCCTAAGTCAGACATACTCATTTGACCAAAAATACAAGTATAACTATAATGGATATGGTTTGAGGAGCCCTTGTTCTCTGTATCAGACTGATGTACCTAATTTTTCCACAGTGGTATTGAAATTAGCATCAAGCTTACTCCTTTGTATTGACATTGAGTTTGTTATATCAGGACTTTGACAACATTAGTATCCCATTATGCATTTTGTAATCCTGATCATCAACTGAAGCTTTTTTTTTTTGCTGGACCTAGTAGTGAATGACTATGCTCCTCTTTGAAAGGATTAATAATACTTGTGTCTGTGACTCAGGGTAACAGCCACATCACTGCATCTCATGTCCTGTAGATGTGATGCCTTCTTCTTTACCTGAGCTTTAACAATTCCCAACTTGGCACTGCTGAATGGGAACACAGCTGATAAGTGCTGAGTGGTGAGGTAAGCCATGGCAGAATGACAGGGAACATCAAGGACATTGTAAAAGGCCTGTTCCATAAAGCACTTAAGATTAATGACACTGGACCGTTGATAATTGAGATGTGTAACAGCAAAGCTCTGAAAGGCGCATAGTGCCGCTATGGATTTGATCTTACACAGTAAAATCCTCTTTTTTGAAATAAAGGCATCATTCCACTGTGGACTCTGAACTGAACTATTTAATGGAAGTTTAATAACTGGGCAGCTTATGTAACTGTACTAGCTACAGATTTGCCTTTTATCTACTGTAATTTTAAAACATTACATGATCGCTGTGTTCAACACTTGATTTTATAAAGTGAGTTATTGAATGAAGTGAGATAATTTCATGTTCCAATGAACAGTGGTGTGAACTGTATTGACTTCCACTGCTTCAGTTCTCTCTGTTCATTAGAAATTAGCAGCTTGCGAACAGGTCACGTACAGTTTATTCTGCTTTTACTGGTTCCTATGGCTCCAGTGGCAATGACTGGTTTACAGTGTTGATGATTGTATGAGTTTTGATGTTTTTATAAAGATCAAACTGCAAACTGACTTGTTTTCATTGCTCCTATCGGTGCACATTAGTCATTTTAATCATTAAAAGTGTGAAAATTGTCATGACCCAAATCACATTTTTCTATTGGTTTATAGGTGTTTCTTGAGAAATCTGTAGTGTAGTATATGTATGTCCTGAACATAGGAGCACAGCTGAATGAATGAGTAGATGATGATGTGATGCTGAACTGACCTGGCCAAAGAGTTTATTGAGGAAGGCGACGTAGGCAGCTGCCACTGCGGAGCTGTTGCTGAGGCTTCTCTTGCCACGACGTTGTTTTTGCCCCTCTGCATTTGAGCTTTTCTCCTGAGACGAGGATGATGGAGACTTTGTGCTGTAAAATATTAGGTACAAAATATCTTCATCACTGCCACTACATTTGACGTTTCATTTTATGGTTAAATGGACACATTTTATATGGGTTTTCTACTTCCAACACACTCAAAGCACTTTACATCAGGGAAGCACTCACCCATTCATACACCAGTGTACACAGACACTGGAGGTGAGGGCGGTTAAGGATGGCAGCATTCATCTGTGGGAGCTGGAATAACACCGACAACCTGTGGGTCAATGGATATGACCGAGCGGGATCTAAACCATCAACCTTCGGATCAGTGACAAACACTCTACCAACTGAGCTGAGCCACTGTCACTACTGTTCACACAATACATGCCTGCTGCCCCCCTCTTCCCCCTCTTCCCCCTCTTCCCCCTCTTCCCCTCTCTTCCCCCCTCTTCCCCGCACATGCACTCGTCTTAATGAATGTTGGTTAGAAAGAGAGACTGATAATAACCAGAATTTTTGGGAGAGGCTGAGCTGAAGGGCCTTGTTTTTGAATCTCCCAGCGGTGGCTGGCCTGCCAGCTGCTGTGCCCCTTGCTCGTGGTGGCGTGCTACAAAGAAAAAAACAAAAACAAAATGAATCTAACTGGATTTGTTGGTCTGTGAAAAGAATGGCTCCTGCAAAACACAAAAAAAAAACACAATAATGATAAATGAGGTTTTTGAGATAGCTGATTTTTATTCCCTAACAAATGGAAGTCAACAGTTTTTATGAAGTGTTTTTATTACAAGAAAACAACTCTTCAGCCATGACAACTCTCGGCTTAGATCAGGAGTCTGGAACCACTCTCTAAAGAGCCACATGCGGCTCTTTAAATCCGCCGGTGCGGCTCTTTGCAAAAAAAAAGTTTTGGAAAAAGTTTTTGGTGTACTTTACATTACTTTAGAGCATTCATTCTATTGAAATTATTATTTTTTAATCTTACTTTTTTACTATATTTACTGTACTTTTTTGTACAGTAAATATTACACATAAAACGCATCAGAAAGCAGGAAATTACATATAATTTGCTGAAAACCTGCCCTCATAAATACAAAATGCTACACATAAACTTTCTAATGTGGTAATAACTGCAAACCGTGGACTTACTTCATTCAAATTAATCTGTTATGGCTCATATGGCTCTTTTTGACTTTCATGTAGTCTGAAACAGGTCCGTGCGGCTCTTTTTGCTGTTAAACGCTGCAGCTCTCTGATTTAGATAATATGGACACATTATTTTATCATGTTTTTCTAAGTGAAATATTACCTTGAGACAGGATGGACAAGGATCAAGTCATGAAAAGAGCTCATGTTGGCAGCCATCCACAACCATCACAAAGATTTATTTGAATCTCGTAAAACTGTAAACTTTATGAAGACAGAATGTTCCAGGCATGTGAGGCCACTGAAGCGGACTGAATCATGTAGTCATTAGTTTACCGGGCGTGTCGTCTCACTGACCTGGTGGACGGGGAGGGTCGAGCGTCAGGTCCTCCTTTTGCACTTTTTACAGACATCTGAAGAAACACTAAAATGATTATTTAAAAGGCCTTGAATACTTGTACATGTTATTAATTCACCCACAGGAAACAGGTTTTGTTGGGGTGTTGGGGTGTAATAATAAAAAAGGTCCTTTATGTTCCTTCCTGTGTGAGTAAGTAGACACACATAACATAAAATACATAGAATCAACAGTTGAACAAGGTTAGTTCTCAGAAAAACATCCAAAATAGAAAGCTGCCTGAAAAAAAAAAGTATGAATGACCAAACTCATGTCTAGACAGCTCTGTCAGCCCATTTGAGCATCAGATTTATGTTGTGTCGTGCCTCTCTGCAGTTTGGACCATCAGTGTTTGATGATGAATGCTTGTACTGGCTTCAATGTGCCAGAAATGTAACGCTCCAGCACTGCACGGCCCATAAGGACACTGCTGAGATGGTTCTCCACATGTACTTCAGGAGGTGCTGCTGTTGCCATGTACAGCCCCTATACCAAGTAATGAGGAGAGACAGGAGTGCTGGGCGATGAATGAACAGTGATTGCCTGCCTGTCACACTTTCACACAGTCACTTTACATGTGATATGAGCTGATTGCAACATGCTTAGAGCGTGTTAAACTGCACGCAATGGGTAAAACAACTTTGAATGTGTCGATTAAAGGACTGAAAGTAAAAGTGTCCATATTACGCTATTTTCTGATCTATGTTATGTTTTCTCATCACAAACAGACCTGGAGTTGTGTTTTGTTTCATTCACACATGTTTAACACACAAACCCTGCAGATTTAGAGATCTTCCCTCAAGCAGAAAACACTCTATTCCACCTTGTGACGTCATCATGTGGTGATACAGGAAGTGCTACTGTGTCTACTGTATTTCAGCCCTGGAACTGCTAATCTCTACTGAACAAAAAGTAAAAGGTAGTTGTTAAGTTGAAAACTATCACTTCATGACATCACAAGGTGGAACAGAGCATTTTGAGCTGACACAAAACACAGCTCCAGGTCTGTTTTTGAGGAGGGAACAGCATTATATCACTTAAAGCTCACAGAAAGCAGTTTTGCGTAACATAGGACCTTTAAAAATATCCACGCGTACTGAAGGACACACACATTCATTCCTTTCCATTTCATCTCAACTAACAGCACTATTGAACATGTAGGCACAGCAAGCAATCTGGGCTTTTCTGTTGTGGTGGTCTCACTTTGTTTGCATGAAGAATTGCACTCATCTCTGGTGAGGACAAATCTCACCAGGGTAAACACACCCACACACACACACAGAAACACACACTCACGCACTGTATTCTGTCTGAGTGCACAAGCCATTGAGCCGCAGTGTGTGTCTGCAGCAGTCCTCCCTAAGTGACCAATTGCTGTCAATCACAAAGCAAACTCAAGCACTTTTAGATCCTAATCACACTAATTAAAGTAATGAAATGAAGGGCCAGGTGGACCGGCTGAAGCGAGCACATGATGACTTCTGTTAAACTATAAATACAAAAACAGTCTGTCCTGCTGAAGATGTGAGACAGGCCTCTACTTTGATGATGCTTAAATCTCCAAATGGTTCTGTTTAGCTGATGATTATTTATGTTATAGTTTGATTTTAACGTCTTTCTTATCCTGTAAAGCACTTTGAATTACTTTGTGTACGAACTATACAAATAACCTTGCTTTGCCATGCCACATATACACAGCTACAACGCTACAAAAAATAGACAAGGTTTCATCAAACTACTCTGAACTTACTCTGAAAGTGGGAAAATAAAACACACATAAAAAGATAATGGAACTGCCACTGAATAGTCATAATTGCGAATGCATCATTAATACACCTCATCTGTTTCACTAACAACATGACAGCCTTAAAAATAGACGCAAATACTGATATAAATTCCCTACGTAATATTTTTCACGCATGACACAAAATAAACAGTGGTTGTTGCATCTCACTATTATCTCACTAGTCTCTGCTTTCATATAATCCCATTTGCCCGCTGTTCTGAGGGAAATCAATCCGGGAGGGACACAAAAGGCCTGCGTCTGATCCATAAACAAGCGCTCGTAATGCACTCGGTACCGGCTCTCCATCTTATCTTCACCACCACCTCCTCCTCAACACCACCACCACCGAGCCCCACCTCCCTCCACGGCTGATTTTGTGTCATGCTTTTGAAATGAGACTGTCGCCTTCAATATCGCAGTAGATAACGTGGAGCGCGGGGTGAGAATAGGCTTTTTCTCTCATTCACACGTCGGCCATTATGCAATTGTCTAATTTTTCTTCAATTGCAATCGTTTTTTTTCTTTTTTTCTTTTTTTTTGGAGACCTTTCTGCTTTGAATATGGGATGTGATACTGTTGTGGGTGAGAGACAAGAGCACAAACATTGAACTAAAACAAATGCAAACACATTTGTTGACTCGCGAATAAAAATATACTCAGGATTCAGATCGTTAAATATAATAAAGGAAAGAGAGGCTGGCTTTGCGGTCTAATTACAGCACACATTTAAATGAGCCGGAGCTGCTTTGGGTTCCCCCGAATAACAATGTTTGCAAAGCATGAGAAGTTTATAATATAACAAGAAAGAAATACTCAAGGATGCTTACCTCCTGTTGTGTGTCCTGACTGTGTGGCTGGCTCAGGTTAGCTCACTTACAGTATATGGACATTACTCATACAAGGATTAAATGATGAAAGGGGATTATCTCGCTAAATGTGTCTGGATTAAACTTGTTACATAGCGACCTCTGTCCTGGATTATTAGGCCAATTTCGTTTTAAACCTATGCTTTCATACATTATACTGCAACCATTGTCTTCCTTATCTTTTTAACACAAATATTGATGTTGACAGTGAGATTAAGTGGATATAGATCTAATTGTGTACTCCATTCAGGCCCGAGCACAGACTAAACTGACTGAGGAGATATTTTCAAGTTACAAACAGGTTCAAACACTTCCAATAAGTGGCATTGTTTGAAATGAGGGTGCAAACGTTTCTTACTGATGTGGCGATGCACCCTCTTTCACCCTGCAGACTCCGTTGTGACTTGTGTTTTTCCTAACAGACAGTTTTCCTTGTGGCCACACGTTCACACCAGACAGGTTCTTAACTGACACAAATCACTGGTGGCTGTTTGTTAAGTCCAGGGAAGGATTTAAAGGGATTTGAGCCCCCTGCAGCCACTTTGTTTGGATCCATGCTGTTTATTGACGTGTGGCTTGTTTCAGGTCTGTTCTAATGCAGAGAACATGTCTAAAATGTCTTAAACCTTCTGTTTTGTCTGTGGGTGATATATTTAATGTATGTAGCATAGTCACACAGATACTGAGCAGATGTTTGTGGTCAAGAGGCGAAGTTATTATGCCGAGGTTGTAGCAGTCACATATGTGCAATGCTTTAAAACACCGGCAGACACAATTTGGCTGATTTTTAAGACAGATGCCCTTTTTGTTGTGATTGACGTACCGCTGTCTGGTGACGGGGGCTTACTGACGTATCAGCATTCCCCCAACACTCGTCTATAATAATCCACATTCTTCATGGCGCTGTTCTTCTCCTTGGCATTTGGTTTGTTCTGCACTGATCTCTTTAAGGGCATTAACTGAACTTTGTCTCACATCAGTGGACAAAACTGTGGCTTTAGAAAATGTCACACACAAGGCGACAAGTATCCATAATCACAGAATATCCAAAAATAATATAATTATAAATTGGCATCTGTTCATTTGGCTCGTGATTGTGATAATGGTTACAGAAGTGGCAAAAATACATGGGTCTAAATGTCATTTTTATGCTTTGCAGCATTTCTTTTGTGGCTCTTTGTTTTATGCTGAGGTGAAGCAGTTGGAGGTAAACTGTGCAGGACCAGTTTTCTGTGCGATCAAATCTCCGTTACGCTCGAATATGCTTAGTCTGTCTGACTAAAGTCCTTATTTAGCGCTTTGCTTTTTCGAGAAATGGAAACTTATTTCACCCTATACCTTCAGAGGAAAAGACAAGGCAGCACAATAATGCTGTAGTACTGCATGTAGCAGTCAGCTCCCCATAGACCCAGGACCTTTGAATTGTTGACTTAAGTTAAAAGTTTTGAAGTTAGCACGGTTTGCATTGACTCTGGGCCAACTGCATTAAACAGATCTGTGGACAAAGGTGAATGCTGTGCAAATACACAAGTATATCAATATTTACACTAATAAATATTGAAACTAATTATGTTTCCAATATGCTCTGTATATTTTTATATGATTAAAAGCACATTAAAGCCCACGTTATATATTTGGATTACCATCATAAATGAATAAGACTCACTTCGTAGTGAGTGTAGTGTTAATTAAAAGAGAATTTGTTCTGTATCTTGGCCACATGCATGTGCAAAGTGACAGCCAGTGTGGGTGGGGAGGGGCCTTGGAGTTAATGGCGTGTTCACTTATTGATGACTGATAACATCCTATCTGAATCTAATTGCCTGAGCTGCTGCCTCATTAAGCACAGTGTGACGTAGTGCTAAAGGGTGGAGGGCCCAGCGTCCCGCTACAAGCCACACTACCATCCCCACCATTTACTGTCTCCCTTTACACAACACTAATCATCCTTGTTTTTGCCATCAAATTCACTTTTGCATTACAAAGACTGAATATGGCACAGTGGAGATGGATGCTAATCATAAGTGGCTGGATTGTGTTCCCTTATGATGTTATTTTAAACTCTGTTTAAGCTCAGGAAAGGAACAATAGTTGTTCTTTTACAAATGGAGCGCAGTCACCTTCACAGTGAAAGTGGGAGCTGCCCTCCATGTCACACATGACCACTGCCTCCGGGCCAGTGCCATTCATTGCCACTGCTGCCTCCTTTATTTATGGGAATATGCTGATGGGACAGACCCACAGAACAAATATTTCTAGTTACAATGTGAGGGACTAAAATCCTCGAAATGGAATTGCTAAAGAGAAATGGTGAAAGAGCACACACAATTAATCATTAAGCTGTCATTTGGGCTAAAAACGCAGAACCATTCATCAAAGGGGTCAGTGAAAATAAAGAAAAGGGTGAACAAGAGGAACAGAAAGAGAGGACAGAGAGCAATACGTACAGTACGTTCTAATTGGGTCAGGGGGAATGTGGTGTGTTAGTGCTGAGCTCAGAGCTGCAGCAGCAGGCTGCTCCAGCGTCTCCAGCACACTTACTCAATACAAGAGGAATGACAAATTAGGCAGCACATGTAACATTACTCTCATCAATGGACTTGGTACTTGTAATGTCATTTTCTCCTCTGTTTACCTTGCACTGAATTGCCAAAAGCCTTATCTGTGGCTTTTTGTTGTTTGTCAGATCCAAAAAAAAGAGCAAAGGAGACGAATAAACACAAAATAAAAGAACACATTTAGCCGGAGGGTGTATCATTCAGTCAGTCTGTCATCACTTTTGACAGGGGTCATTTTTGTGCGTGTGTTACGCTCTGGACCTGTCACAAAACATTACTAAACCAAAATGTGGTGCATAACTTTACGTTTGATCTGGGAGAGTCACTTTTAATTCGAGGCGTATAGGCCAATCCCAAGTAGGTTAGCGGGACCTATAGACTTGTTTCAGATATAAGGGTGAGAAGACGTCAAGGTGTGCTGCTCCCCCGATTCACACGGGGCTAAAGTTGGTGATGAGCCTCAGCCAGACGAATAATGCACCTTGACAGAACGGCCCTGTCTGCCAGCTCCTCCGATGACTCTCCCCCCAGAGCAGAGCACACCATGCACCTGTGACACCAACTGCCAACTAAAGGGGGCGACGTCAAAAACAACCAGCCACCTGTTAGAAATGCACATACCAGCCCTCGGATATATACAGATATATAGAGTATTCAGGGCTGGGCATATTAATAAATCTACATTTTAATTTACATTTTAATTATTTATTTTTAAAGCAAATATTTTTCAGCATTGATTTCATGCACATAAACAAGACATAATTTTAATCAGTGCCAGGCTAATTTCTTCCTCATAACTTCAGACTCTTTTTTTCTCCCTTTTAATTACAGAGAATTAGTTGTGGACAATTAAAAAGACAACGAATGTTACTGATGAGTTGATATGAAAGGATCTTTATTTAAATTTGATCACCTTTCTGTTTGTAGTTTGCACGTTCTGCCTGTGTTTTCAAAGGTTTCCCTGGTCGACCATGAACAAAATTTTACTTTCTAAATTGTCTTAACTAAACCTAAGTCAAGATCTTGACTTTCTTTGAAGAACTGTTCAAATGCAGAGGAAAAACTTTGGGTCAAGGACGTATCGTGGTTGAATGCTCAATATTTTGAGATTTATTTTGACCAACAAAGGAGTGCATCTTGTGCTGTTCAAATGATGGAAGTTAAAGATTATTGGATTATGTGATTTGAGCACTTTGTTTTTCCTGTATCCATGGTGATCCTACATGTAGCTAGCTATGCTAGTCCATTAGCATAATTGAAATGCTACAGACTTTTTACACCAATGCAATGGACTTTCTACTCCAAAAGTGGGAGAAAACGTTCCAGAGGAAACACATCGAAAGAATGTCTCGTCTCATGACCAACCGAAACAACAGAGTGCAGTGAGAGGCTCAGGAGAGGCTTTCCTGTTGTGTCTCCACAGTTCCCCTGGCTCCCTCTGGACACTGCTGTGATGCTGTAGGACACAGAGGACACAGATGTCTTGACAGATGTTACTCACCTCAAACTGCCCTAACACTGGCTCTGATGGCCTACCTGTTGAGCTGAGACTTTTGTTTGAACATTTTATTATTGTAGTTTATGGCTCCTGTGGTTAAATTGCCCCTCTGGGACAAATAAAATGATATTGATTGAAACCTCTGTGGACATATGCAAACCCACTTTATGTTTGCACATGGTCCCTGTTAAAATAATCCAATCCAATAATCCAACTAAACTAAGAGCTTTTACTTCCTGTTTTCCCCCATGGCCACTGCTCAGTACTTACTTCATGCTACAATGTTTTTTTTCTTTTTTCTTTTTTTTAATCAATGAAATGTGTAGAGTTAATTCAATCGGCACAGATGCAAAAAACAAAAGAAAACACGTATGTAGTCAATAAATCCAAACAGTGGCGGTGCAACATTTCACACTTTCAATGTAATGAAAGTTTTCAATTAATAAAATGTTTTACACTTTCAGTCCAATTTCATTCAAACAATAATGACAACGTTCCAACATGGCCACAATGCACGAGTTCCCAGAGATCAGAAAAATCCTACATCTTCCTACATTTCATAATTTCATACGTTTCTCGAGCAGAGTTTTAGAAGACAGCACTTGGAACACTTAAAAAACTCTCTGGACGTCTCTTTTACTTTGGAGGACAAGTGTAGGAGAAGCTTCTTTGATCTTTATCTGAAAATCTATGCAATTTCTAATCTTATGCATGAAATGTTGAGAATTCAGCATCCTTGTATAGTATGTAAATTGAGGTTTAGTTAAACTGAAATCCTAGCGCCGGGCTGGGAGAGGCACTTACACATTTAATGGAAAACCTCCTGCTTTGTGCTGCTGTACTGTGAGCAGATTATCATGCCATGCAGAAGGGCCGCTTGAATACTCCGTCACAAATTGCTAGTACTCTTTCTCCCACTTTCCTCCCCCTTCTCATTCTAAAGGTGTTTATTATGTATTTAACAGTCATGAGCGCTGCGCCTTTAATAATGTGGATACACTGTAATGTCGTAATGTACATAGTTGATTGCAAAGCGCCTTGGGTGTTTGTTTGACCGATTGTTGGCAGGTTATGTTTGCATGTATTACCTTTGTTTGAATTTACGTCGTCGATATGGCATTGCTCGGTATCAATACGGCAAGCTAATGTTTACCCCATGGATCAACTGCACAGCACTATTGGACAGACATGATTTTCTCGAGCTGCTCTGATTGAGTAACGCAGGCAGATCCATGCGGCCGGGTGTCACAGTGAATGCATCACCAGCATCAATAAAACCCGTGGTGGCTTGAATATATTGAGTCTACTTGTTACACGCACTCTACCACTATCTGCTAGTCACCCAGATCATTCTCTGCCAGAGCTACGTCGGTGATGTTATATCTGATGTATATGATATTTCTTTGAGATTGATGAGCCAATTTGCGTTCAGTTACTTAATTTGCAAACACACACTTGACTGTGACTGGTCCAATCCGCCTGTCACTCACTCAGACCATAAAGAGAGAAACATTTGGACGTGTGCGTGTGTGTTTAAAGGTGCACTGGTGAAGGGTAAGCCTATTGCACATGTCCATGGAGATGCTTTTGCTATGCCTGGAATATTTCACATTATGGCATTATCTGTAGCAAACAAGTGAGACCACAAATCAAAAAGTTACTTCATCCATGGAGAGAAGTGACCCTGTTCACAGTTAGAAAGCATCTTTTTGGAGCAATAAAAATATCTATAATTGATTAAATGATGTGGAACAACAAAATTAGTTTTCCACAGGGACAAGCGTGTGGCGCATCCTCCAGCAGAAAAGTTACACAGTGCATCTTTAGCTGCGTAAACAGGAATGTGTCAATGACATCTTCTTATAATGTACAGTGGTCCCTTGTTTATTGTGGTGGTTACGTTCTAAAAATAACCTGCAATAGGCAAAATCCGCGAAGTAGTCAGCTTTATTATTATTATTTTTTTTTACAATTATTCTACATGTTTTGCAGCTGTAAAACCCCTCACCACACACTATATACACTTTTCTCACACAGGCATTAACATTTTCTCACATTTCTCTCTTGTTTAATTAATTATTAGTGACTCACGTGTATTTCATAGTTCCTCTGATGTTGCCTCTTCGTGCTGGCACCGCTCTGCTGTAGTGTCGTTCGAACATTTATATACATTTGTCTGAACACATTCTGTACTGTACAGGAGACATGGCACGGAGGAGACTGGTGGACAACGGTCTACAGTCCCTTAGCCAATCAGGACGCAAAACACAATGCACGTTCATACACTGTGAAAAAAACATGTAAACTTGCACAAACGGTGTTGTGGTCTGTGTGAGTGTGAGCGGTGTTGTGGTCTGTGTGAGCGTGTGAGTGCTGTTGTGGTCTGTTTGAGCGGTGTTGAGGTCTGTGTGTATGTGTGAGTGGTGTTGTGGTCTGTGTGAGTGTGTGAGTGTGGTCTGTATGAGCGTGTGAGCGGTGTTGTGGTCTGTGTGAGTGGTGTTGTGGTCTGTGTGAGAGTGTGAGTGGTGTTGTGGTCTGTGTGAGTGTGTGAGCGGTGTTGTGGTCTCTGTGAGCGTGTGAGTGGTGTTGTGGTCTGTGTGAGCGGTGTTGTGGTCTGTGTGAGCGGTGTTGTGGTGTGTCTGAGTGTGTGAGCGGTGTTGTGGTCTATGTGAGCGGTGTTGTGGTCTGTGTGAGTGTGTGAGCGGTGTTGTGGTCTGTGTGACCATGTGAGTGTTGTTGTGGTCTGTGTGAGCGGTGTTGTGGTCTGTGTGAGCGTGTGAGTGGTGTTGTGGTCTGTGTGAGCATGTGAGCGGTGCTGTGGTCTGTGTGAGCGGTATTGTGGTCTGTGTGAATGTGTGAGTGGTGTTGTGGTCTGTGTGAGCGGTGTTGTAGTCTGTGTGAGTGTGGTCTGTGTGAGTGTGGTCTGTGTGAGTGTGTGAGCGGTGTTGTGGTCTGTGTGAATGTGTGAGTGTGGTCTGTGTGAGTGTTTGAGTGGTGTTGTGGCCTGTGTGAGTGTGGTCTGTGTGAGTGGTGTTGTGGTCTGTGTGAGTGTGTGAGTGTGGTCTGTGTGAGCGGTGTTGTGGTCTGTGTGAGTGTGTGAGTGGTGTTGTGGTCTGTGTGAGTGTGTGAGTGGTGTTGTGGTCTGTGTGAGTGTGGTCTGTGTGAGTGTGTGAGCGGTGTTGTGGTCTGTGTGAGTGGTGTTGTGGTCTGTGTGAGTGGTGTTGTGTTCTGTGTGAGTGGTGTTGTGGTCTGTGTGAGTGGTGTTGTGGTCTGTGTGAGTGTGTGAGTGGTGTTGTAGTCTGTGTGAGTGGTGTTGTGGTTTGCTGGTTAAGTGTGAGTTCTCTGCTGCCAAAGGAGCATCAGAGAACATATCCATATACTACAGATGCAGAATACCATTAAACTGGACAGAAGTACTTGAGCAGCACTTGTGCATACATTTGACCGACTCTAAAGCCATGGCTCGCACTTATTTACCGAAGGAGTGTCCATTTACTTCATTTCATCTCATTTGGCCCTCATGTTCCCTCTGCAGATTAATGAATACAGAATGTAACGGTCTGTTAATGCAATACAGATGATCAGATCTTAATGAGGTTTCCCAAGTATATTTAAATGTTTACAAATGGCTTGGCACGCACGTACACATGACTGCACCGACATTTTCTACATCTGCCTTATTTGTAATACTGGAACATGAAAAATAACTAGCGGTTCTTAATGATTTTTAACAGTCTTGATTCAGTGGTTTTTAACCCCTTACCAGATGGGCCTATTTCTCCTGAAACGCTCGACTAAAATGACTCTGAATCTGTCTCTAAACACTTTGGAGTACAAACAAATGGCTCGGCTCTTTGTGAAGCTGAGGCTCTGTAGTTTGTCCTCTGTCTCATTTACTCACTGATTTACTTACTTTAATTATAAGTGGGAACAAACTTCACACAGAGGAAAAAACAGATTTCAAATCCTGCCAAAGTTGTTTTTGAGGAAAATAATGGATAGGTACAGCTGGTGTCTGAGGTCGTCTGATACACAGTAGATTGGTTATTTATTGGGTCCTGACTATTTGTCACGTCAAAACTGAAGCATTTCTCACTAAAAATTAGATTTAGGTTTATCAATTTTTTGTGCATTTTTGAGACAAACTGGCCCAGAGTCTTTCCAGAATGGTTGATTTGACTGGAAATAAGTGAATTAAGTGGGCTCCCTTTTATCAGACAGAGGGCAATAAGTATTAAAGTAAGAAAAAGTCGAAACTCTACCTTATGTAATTGCAGTAACCGCCCACATGGGGTCAAGAACAATTTGTAACAATCAGTATGTGCTTTGATTGAGAGCATAGCACTGGCTCAAACAGTACCACATTTGTCCCTGAACTACAAGATCTTTATTTTAAATCGAGGTTGAGGACTGTCTTGTTTATCGATTCATTACCATTGTGCGTTTCAATAGCACTGCTCTCGCGTCATCAGCTCTTCCCTCTCTTCTTCTCTTCCTCGGCGTCCATTGTACCCTCCGTCCATTGTAGTTTTATTGCAGTGAAGGAGCGCACAAGGCCGCTGTTAGTTGAGCATTGCTGTCTGTGATTAATTTCATGAGGCAGGTGTCAGCTGCACTATGAGGGCTGCCACAGTCGGACGCCCACAGACAAAAACACAGCGCGCAGTCAGTCACACATATGCCTGGCCGATATTGAGTCTACTCGTGGCCAGCTCAAAGTAATCTGCTGATGTGACTCCATAACTGGCGGTGTGTTTTGTGCTGTTCAATCAACATTCTCAATTTAATTTCCTCTCCATGTCCTTCAGCAATGTCTTTTTTTTTCATCTCAGTGGTATTTTCTTCAGTGTGTGTTTACGGTTATAACTCACATTTAACTGTATGTGTCACAATGTTTGCTTTTGGATTGGCTGTGACTGTGAAAAGGATATTTTGCTATGTTTATTCCTGACCATTCTTAGATAAATCTCTATTAGTACCTCATTTTCTATCCAAGTCTAGACAGGATATTTAAAACCCAGCTTGTTTCAACATAAAATCTCATATGTCACCAGGTTTGTAAGCATCCTCACCAAAGGACGACAGTAGCTCAGTTGGTAGAGTGTTTTGGCCAGCATAAACATCATCGATCGAGCGGTCAGATCCACTGAAACACAGGTGGTGGTGCAATTCCAGCTCCCACAGATGAGTACTCTCGTTGTGTACTTGGGCAAGACACTTAACTCTCCTTGAATAGGTGTGTGGTTCCGTGATAAACCGCTTTGAGTTCCTTGAAAGTGGAAAAAGTGTTATATAGAAAAAAAAATCTGTGTGATCAGTTTAATTTATCTTGGTCCAAATAATGGTCCAAAGAAGACATAGCCTGGTTCGCTTCTGAAGTAAATGAGAAAATATTGCACAAAAAAGAAGTTCAGTATATAAAAGCAAAGTATATATTTGATTCATCTGGATTATATTATCTGCTTCTTCCATTATACACCAATATCATCCAGGCTGTTCGTCCTGTTGTATGACCATGATCACATTCAAAAACAACTTAACATTTTCACAAAAATAACCAATATAGCCACAAAAATAATCGGCCTGCCAACATTCAATAACACAGGACCACACTCACCCGCTGCACCGCTATTTCACCCACTGCTGCCCTTCGGCCGACGATACAGGACTCTCAGAACCAACAGAGCATGCTTCAAAAGCCATTTCATCCCCACAGCCATCAACAAACTGAACAGACTGTAGACCATGTCCTCCTGTTCTCTTCAGATATGTTTTGCTTGCTTCTCTGTGTGATTGTCCTTTGAATTGATGTTTCTTTTGTACAACTGTGTAACTGACGAACTAATTTTAATTCAGAGGTGACCCAGCGAACCAGAACCAAAGTGCTTTGCCTTATTGCCGTGACCGCACTGGGCAATGGTGCTGAAAAATATCACCCAGCAATACAGCGAGTCTTTGATTGTGAAGGTGTCCTCTGCGTTTGACCCGTCGCGCACCCGTCAGGACCAGCCCAGAGCGCAGTGACCCCTCTGAAAATTTGAGTAAGGATTTTGGCTGTGATCTCCTCATTGAGCATACTTTGCGTTGATGGGGCAAACTGGAGGAAAAGGAGGAAAGAACATCCCGATCTGGGATCTGGGTCAGAATCAAACCCAGAACCTTCTTGTTGTGAGGAAAGAGGACTAACCACTGAGCCACTGTGCTGCCAGCTGTGCTATAAGCTCACAAATTCAACACAGGCAGGAGTCTTTGCCTAAGTGCTTTTAGTTTTTTAGTTCACAAAGTTCTTGACAATAATCACAGTTAAGTAGAGCTGCAAATAAAATGGAGGCTGATTTTCAAGAAGTGAACTCCACATCTTCACAAATAACATATAATCTCACATTTCTAGTCAGACTCTTGCTCTGACATTTCATTCATAACGGATTGATTACATTTGTATTTTGAAATTAACTCACTTGTTCCTTTTCCCATGTTTTCTTTTTTCTTTTTTTTCTTTTTTCCTCACTGTTTGAGAGTGTCAGATATGCACCGTCTGCAATTCACTGGCTGGGATTTTAAGTGGATACGTCACAACCGAGGCAAAGCGAGAAAGGGAGGGACAGCGGAGGAGCGGGAGAGGAGTGCAGGCGATGAACAGACACAGAAAGAGGGGCAGAGAGAGAGCGAGAGTACAGCGGCGGGAGATATTGACTCCAAGCTGGTCTGCATGCTCCTCAGTGTGTGGAAATCGGAGGACGTGAGAGCGGGCGAGATGCACGACTGGCACAGATGAAGACTGTCTCAGGGTACGTGGTCTCTCTCATTTTAAGCTGTGGTTGCGTGTACTGTTCTGTGTGTGTCCATATTTAGGACGCTTTGACTTTGAAAGCAACATAGTGTTTGACATGTGTAGCCCCGAGAGCATGTCTGTTGTTATTATTATGTAAGTATAATTGGGTAAATGATTGTAAGTGCTAAAAGCTTTTATGTTTGATGTGAGTCAGTCAGACAGAAGTGGAACGTTGAGGTATGTGTCCCAGGAAATGCAAAGTTTAAGGAGTTCAGCCTGCTTGGATATTTTTGGATACCCTCTTGGATCATGATTGCTGTAGATCAAAAGAGTTTGTTTCAGCTTCTGTTTCAGCTGCATGGTGGGATTTGTGTAATTCAGAACAGTGTGTACAAGATGACTTATGGCCAACAAGACGTCAAGTGATCTGGAAAAATATTTCAGAACTTGCCAAAATTAGGAACATCTTCAGCGTCTGATTCATCTTTGATCAGCTACAGCCTGCAGCAGTTGAGTTAAACATTCAATCTCATCAGCTCCTGACTTCTATAATTGAATCGTATACAAAATTTAACAAACAATCATTACGTACTGCAACCTCAATGGCTTGGTTTCCAATTTACTGCTTGTAAGCATCATTGAACACAAAAACATCAGATAATTAAGTGTCGCCACACTAGTTTATGGCATAAGTCGAGTCATTTATGAGAGGTAATCGTCTCAGTCCATTTCAATCCCTTTGATTTCTTCGTTGTGGATTCGGTCAATGCGGTACTACAATTACAAAATCAACTCAAGCCAATTATAAAGAGATGGGATAATAGGTTCTTACTAATATATGAATTAATCAATGAGAGCTAAGAGGGTTGAAATTGTTGATGTATTGTTTATAGTATACAGAGTGTGCTTTACATTTAAGGTTTTGGTGTTTGATAGCATCTAAATTATTAAGGTGAAACTGGCGAGGCTGATGTATGATGCATGATGTTGTTTTATTGTTCATTCCTTTTAAATTCGTATCAATTCTGGTGTTTCTTGCAGTAGTAGAAAGTCTTGCTCAAAGCTGGAGACACTGGGAGCTGTCCTCACTGTGCGATGAGAGTGTGTCATGAGTATACTTTAAATAATACAAACTCACTGCGGCCTAATGGAAGGATAAAGAACAGTCTCTTTTAGTCTGGGGAAGAACCCTGTCAGCCTCTAGATTAGAGTTTGGTTAACTGTTTATTATGTTTCATTAGCTGACAAATATGCTACGGAGTGAAGGCTTCAGCCGTATTATGCAAATACTGTTGAGGGGGCTGCGGATGTGTAAGAAAGAAGAGTGAAAAAAAAAAGATAAGTGTAGGATTAGAGTCAAGTGAGCAGATGCACATTCTGACTTTACTGCAGTACGTTTGCACACTGATTCACACGGTCTGTTCTGCTGACACAATGAGTGAGTCATTTTAAAAGTGCAAATCGTTTTAAAGGAATTCAATTTTAACTTCCTAGAAGTTGTGATTGCGTCACTGCGTCAACCTTCTACTTTCTTTAGAAGTGTTGTGACTGGTCCATTTGTGGACTTGTTCATTTGTTGTTGTTTTCAGATAGTTGTGTCCTTTCTGCACCTTCTGTACCAACTTCACTTGTGATTTTGACAGACAGAGTGATTACTCTTGTGCTTTTGCCCTTTTGTTGTGCCGTTTTTTCATGCTGCTCTTACTCATTCTTCTCTTGCAGCCGCGCTCCAGTGTCCACATGAGTGTTTCCAAAGCTCCTCCACACCCCCCCACCTCCCACCTGGCCCTGCCCCCCTCCTCGTCCTCATCGTCAGCACCCTCCTCCTCCGCCACCTCTCCCTCAGTGGCCGCGCCCCCGCCTTCGCCCGTGAAGATCTCTATGCAGGAGCACTTTGCCATCAACGTGTGCCCAGGGCCCATCCTTCCCATCCCGCAGATCTCAGACTTTTTCCCTCGATTCCACGACTACCCCTGCACCCCCCCACCTCCCCGGGAGAAGAAGATCCTGAAGGAAGAGACTTTCAATGGTGTGACCGGAGGGTTCAAGGATGGAGAGAGAAGAGCAGAGAATGAAGGCGACAAGGAGGAAGTGTTTGACTCTGATGATGAGGACAGTGAGTAGGCCCACACACTAGCACGAAAAACAGCACTGTCATTAAATATCACATTTTATTCATGAATTTGTGTACATTTCTTCTTGAATTAAAAATCTAACTTCCTAAAGTTCTAAATAAATAAGGCTAAACAATATTTACATCAGAGAAAGGGGTTGGAACAATAACTGATGTCAAACTCTCCCGTTAAAATGCCACAGTATCCTGACTGTATTGACAGAGGTCGTTTATTTCACTGGGTCTGTGGAAAAAGTAGCACTCCTCATGGCCCTGAGTTCATGAGTACATTATATTTGGTCATCATATACAAATCTCCAATAATAGTCTTAAGTCTATTTTAGTCGCAGGCCTATTTTAGTGTGAAGTCTATTTTAGTCCATGTGACGTTGTGCCTATATTATCACTGTGGGCTCGGTGACTTTGTTTCGCCCTGATAATTTCGCTAAATTTCTGCATAGCAAAGTTGGGTATTTTTTTTATCATACCGTTTAAATATCATACCGTCTCATTCTTTGGATCAAAGTATTTTTTTTCCGTTTAATTAAAAGCAACCATCTGGCAATAATCTGGAGCATGGTTGTTGATGGTAATTGTTGCTGGATTATCCCAAAAAATGATAATTAGTTTGAGCTAATTTAAACAATTATAGAACTGAAATATTCCTTGTTTTCAAAAATGTCTTCCTCAAGAAAAATAAAGTGTGTTTCCAGGGTAACTGAAGAGCATTTTACTAAAACCATTAGTCACTCCCACATTTGTGTAAAACAGTGACGTTGTAGATTTATCATCCAGGTCTGCAGTGATGCAACACGGGCTTTTCGGTTGCTTCCCGACCAGTAATCAAACCAGACAGATCAATTAATATTAGGTAGCCTAGCTTTAGAAGGCCATCTGCTATCAACATGACTCAGAGCTTTCAAGTGTGCATGAGTGAGTGAGTGCCGTTTACTTCCAGTAATTGTTGTGCTTATGTCTATGCAGCATACTTGGGAACTTTGGAGTTCACCCTACTCTTTGATCAAGACAACAACTGTCTTCACTGTACAATTCACAAAGCAAAGGTACGAAACACTTACACTCTTCACCTCAGTAACTTATTGTATTTGTCTGTTAGACTGAATCACTTTTTGTTGTGCTTCCTTTCATTAGACTCGCTCGCACTGAGTCACTGTTCAGTTGTTTAAGGACATGAACCTTCAATCACATGGCACTGTGATATGTCATTAATTATGTAAAATGTGTATGTGCACTTCCCTCGAGGACGCCACAGAGGAGTGGACGAGAGCAGAGATGTGACATGAAAAGAAATGTCTGGGAGCAGTGATATAACTACAGTAGCCCTGTCATATTCGCTGTCTTTTCCTGACCCTGTCACCGTGTGATGTGTTTTGGGGCTGCATGACGTCACACTGTAGTATAAATGTGTGTAGACTTTTGGTTTTGTGTGTAACACATGTGTGTCCTCCTTTTGTCCACAGGGACTGAAAGCCATGGATTCCAACGGGCTGGCCGATCCATACGTCAAGCTTCATCTTCTCCCAGGGGCTAGCAAGGTCACTGCTCCAGCCTTACCTCAATGGCAATTAGTGCAACATGCTACCAGATTGGATAGCGCGCACTCTGTCCCAGACAATGACACTTTCTGATAAAGATCTGTGGGTTTTTAACTCAATGTATAACCACGAGACCAGCTGAATAGCAGTATGTAGCTAATGTAATGCATTGTTGCAAACCACTGAATCGAGTGCCTTTTTGATTGGTTATTGCTTAATGTGGCTAGTCCAATGCTGTGCCATAGTGAGCACAAGCATGTTCTGGTCTGCTGCTCTGCTCCTGTCTTGTCTTCTGCTCAGTAGATAAGGATTGCTTCGAAAGGCAGGACCTACAGCTATATCAACCTGTTTTGTGGTGTCCGCTGTGCTGAAGGTTGACACAAAACGAGGTAACGATAAGAGGGGTAGAATATTTGACCAGAAAAAGACAGGTTGCCTGTCCTGGGTCCACAGTGCTAACAATAACAATGTCTGGGGATTCTGCGTCCTCCAGCTTCCCTCTGCTTTTGTTCATCACTTTCCTTTTTGCCCACTTTTCCAGCCTATCTGCGTCTGTATCTCACTATCTGGCTGTGACCCTCTGTGACCTTGAAATACCAACAGTGTGCGAATAGAAGGAGGAGCAGACAACAGGGAGGAAAGAGGGAGAGACGGAGGGAGGAAGGGAGGGAGTGGTGAAATGGGGAAGGAGAGAAGGAGAGACGGATGAGAGGAGGACAGCAGCAGGTGGTTGTCATGGAAACAGGGAGGATTGTTACACGGCTCACGTCAACAGGCTCGTGTTGATGGGTGAGCGGGGCGGCGGTGGGGGCGAGCGTCAATGAGTAGGTAAGTACCCATGAACCAGAGCTTGTTAATATCCAGCAGACAAAGCCGCGTCACTCGAAAGTGGGAGTGTGCGTGTATGCAATGGGCAAAAGCACACGCCTCCAACTCTTCAGTGCTGGGATGAGTAAGCTGCCGTGCATTAGACCTTGAGTGTAGACCACAGTGAGGAGATGGATTTCACTTCCACCCTATGCTTTTTGATTTCCATATGCTCTATAGTAAAATATGCAGCGAGCGTGACGACATGGAGAGCAACCCCAGCAGCTCATGGTCATGCATCTATGAATGACACATGAAGGCTGTGAATCAGATCTTCTTAACTAGGTTCCTGCCTTTCACACATGCTGTTTGGTTGGAGATAGTTTAACCGGCCATGGTATGTTAAGTCAAAAGCAGCCATTTTCTCTGGTTTCTAGTTATTTTAAAGGCCCCATGTTATGCTATTTTCTATGTTATAATGTTGTTTTCTCATCACAAACAGACCTGTTTTGTTTCATTCACACATGTTTAACACACAAACCCTGCATATTTAGCGAGTTCTTCTCTCAAACTGAAAACACTCTATTCCACCTTGTGATGTCATCATGTTGTAATACTGTGTTTTTAAACTCCACACACCTTCATTTCTAGAATCATTTGGATCATTTCAGACCTGGAATTACCAATCTCTACTGAACTGAAGATAAATGGAGCTGGTAACTTGAAAACTACCACTTGATGACATCACAAGGTGGAACAGAGCATTTTGAGCTTTGGAGATAATAAAGTGTTACTCAAACATGTGTGAATGAACCAAAACACAAGTCCAGGTCTGTTTTTGATAAGGCAAGAACAGTATGACATGGCTTAAATGTCACAAGAGGCTATTTTCTTAATATAGGAGCTTTAATGTGGCATTAATATAAAACTCTCAAACTCTCCGCACCAAAACATTGCTAATTAATGACCTTCCTTTTCCTCTTGCAATCAGAACTCACAGCCAAACAATAATCCAGCAAATGTGATTGTTACCTTGAGACTGAGACAACTGGCCTACGGGCGTGCTTTTTAAATCAGTGATTGAGATTAAGTGGATTTTGATCTGTTAATTTGTTTTGTTAATTGATTTAACCTAAAAAAATCAAATATCTGCTGCTTGGAGAGTAAGATTTTAACATTTTGAGAGGAACAGAGCAGATAGACTGCAGAGATGTAGCCGACGTGCTTGGTAAAAGTCTAAAGCTCCACAGACGGCACGTGAGGTTTACAGACTTTTCCGACTATTAACGAATCAAAGAACCAACAAAAGGAGACACTTGTTCGCTTCATGGATCGAGCTCTGGAGGAGCTGAGTCTGACTGATAAGCTCCCAAGTTCCCTGCCCAGAACGGAGGATAAAAATGAAACATTGATGGGGAATGTGGGAAAAAGAGGACAGGCATGGCAGCCCAGGCAGAACAATGGGATGAGAGGAGAGGGAAAGAGAGAAAAAGAGACAGAGGGATGCAAGGGGACAGAGCCTGGCCCGGGGCGTTATGTGGCCTGAGTGTGGTGGGGAGGTGTTATCTTCAAAACGTCAGGCCCTGCAAACTGAACTCACAGTTCATTTAAGAATGTTTTAAGAGAAATATGTTAATCGTGCAGTGGTTGGAATGTGGCCTGGTCCTGACAAAAGCTCTCAAAATTATAAGGATCTTGCACAAAAATGAATAAATGTACAGAAGAGAGGTGCTGGTAAACAACATCTTCATTGAAAAGACCATTTAAACTGTCTACTCACTTGTTCCTGTCCTAATAAAATAAGTAGCCAACAGATAAAACATTTGGTCAACTAATTAATGCACCAACTAATGAAGTGACAACCGCTGTACAGCGAAACAGTGATTACTAAAATTGATTTGTGATTTTTTTTTTTTTTTTCTTTTACAATAGAAGTTCTTGCAGTCTATCAGTGAAAAAGTTATTTCGACCTGATGTTTTGGAACAATTACTTTGCTTCTGCCTCTGGCTTTACATGGTTTATTAATCTGCATAATGTTTTTTTTTTTTGGGTTGCTTTTTTATTTTTATTTTTTGCCAGAGGTTTAGATTTTCAAGGTTGAGCTGGGACACTCTTTATTTTGAGTGCAGGGGAGCACATGGAACTGGATGTGGTTGGGAGTTCTGTCCAGTCCCTGAAGAACTTAAGATAATAATGTAAACAGAAGTGAAAAAAATAACAAAAACAAGTCACCCCAGTAAATCTAAACCAATTACGGCAACAGGGACGCAGAAGGCTACAAACCTTATGAAGTCTAAATGTGATCCTATATGATTTTAGGGCATTTTGTTTTCTCTGGGAAGGTTTCATATTTCATTACAATAGTATTATGCAGTTTAATTGGTTGTTGTGCAGCCTTGGTAGAACCTTTATGGGATGCTGGGGTGTTGGGGGCTATAATGTTATGTTTAGGGGCAGCAGCAGACGCACAGGTGAGGGGAAGGAAGCATCCTCTCGTTCTCTTGTGCACCCAGCAGCAGATGTCTGGCATCTCCTCAGGGACGCAGATAAATGATGTTTTCCCTCCCTTTCTCGCTCTACTTCTTTCTTGATCTTTCCGTGTCCCTCACTTTTTCTCATTTTTCATTTCTTCCTATTTCTGATCTATACTGTCCTCTTCTCTTAGTTTTTTTTTTCTTTTGAAGTAAACGTTCCTTTTTTTTTTTATGGCCGCAGGCAAACAAGCTTCGCACAAAAACCTTGAAGAACACTCTGAATCCAATCTGGAATGAAACTCTGGTGTATCATGGCATCACCGCAGCCGACATGACCACCAAAACGCTCAGGTAGGAGCTTGTGTTTATGTTTATTTGTTTATTTATGAGGGATGGTGCACATAAAAACATTAACCTGTACAAAGAGGTAATATGTTTGCGCCAGGTTAGAGCAAAATGTCCAAATTCATCGGTCAATCAGTAAGTAAAACTAGTTCTATTTCGAAATCACCACATACATAACATACTTACATGGTCAGCAATAAGCACTATTCCCTAGACAGTTATCAGGCAAACGACGTGGGCCTGCGCTTCATACTCCAGGTGAGCCGGCTCTTCCCAGTGAGCTTTTCCTGGTAGTTCATTATCGCAGTGTAAGCCAATGGGAGCGAGCGGTTTGATTTGCTGCTTCATCATCTCTATCTGGGTCTTTTTCTTTCCTCTTTTGAAGAAATCGGGGTCACTTATCACCAGGGTTTCTCGATTATGGGAAATTATAATTAGTGCTATTTGGGTCAAATTTGTAATTGCAATTGTAATTTGGAACAGTTAAACGGGCAGAGGAGATATGGACCAGTGGTGTAGAATTATTAATATCAGTTTTTTACAGGGTTTCTCACAGTTCACACATGATACAGGCTCTGGATCATAGTGCAATATCATAATACAGTTGTCGTTCACTATAACATGGTTTACCTTCATGGCTTCGTTGTTTCGCTGTTTTTTTCACAGTGTATGAACGTGTGTTGTGTTGTGCGTCCTGATTGGCTAAGGGACTGTAGACCATTGTCCATCAGTCTCCTCCATGCCGTGTCTCCTGTACAGTGCAGAATGTGTTCAGACAAATTTACATAAATGTTGGATCCCAGTGTGAATCTGAAGTGCTGTATGTTTGCAATTTCTCCCCGACAAAACCCACAATGTCGATGAAACGTTCTGCACCGACAAAGGCGTCTACAAAGGTTTGAACTTTGAGAGTGTTTAAACAAGAGAGAAATGTGAGAAAATGTTAAGGCCTGTGTGAGAAAAGTGTATGAAGTGTGTGGTGAGGGGTTTTACAGCAAAAAACATATAGAATAACTGTAAAAAATAAAGCTGACTGCGTTATTTTTAGAATGTAACGAGGGACCACTCTGGCAATACTGCAGAAAGAAGCGAGAAACACATGCATTTTACAACAGCATTTCTTTGTTATACCTCTATCTACACAAGATTTGTATAAAACACACGTATAATTAAAACCATGAATACATCACATGTGTTACAAGCACAATGAAGGCGTACATGTACAGCATCACCAAAGAAAGTGTCACAATTAGTCAAGATTTTCCTGCTAATCTTTTTATTTATTGTCTTAAAAGTAAAGATTATACAAGTTCCAAGATCCTACACTTTCCATATCTTTCAAATTATCCGACTTGCTCATTTTTGTAATATATTTGAGCCATTATTGCAAACATGACTATACATATATATATATAAATAAAGTTGGATTCACTGCACGACATCCACTTGTAGCTCATCTCTCCTCACTTCAAAACTGGAACATTCAGCGTGTTTTCCTCGCCACATTTGTTACAGGATTTGATGGCATCGGTGTTGATGTTACGAGGAAACATATAGCACTGCACGTCACATATCATTGGAGTGTAAGGTGTGTATGTATCTACATGTCAAGGGCAATCACCGGCAGACCACAACAACAGGCATGGCACCTCCTCTGTACATCGAGAGGGTGCCTGTCCTTGAGGCACAGCGCACGCATGTTCAGAAATAGCATTTACTCTGGTCCAAAAAGAGACACATGTAGAGTGCCGCTTGACGAGGGACCTCTTTAGTGGTTAACTGGAGGATCCCTACTTGACCTCCAGCCAAGGACGCAGCCTGCAGACGCGCACCGGCAGCATGCGCACGGTGGGCAGTGAAAAAGCGGGAGAAAAGGAGGAGGCGCGTCAACCAGGAGATGAAAGAAGAACGAGGAGGATGCCAAGTACAACCTGGCAGAATAATGAATGATACAAAATGCATAGAGGCAGAAAAAGGGAAGAATATGGACTATATGGACAGAATCCAGGGGTCAGGGCACAAACGGATAATGTGATGAATGGAGAAATCTACTTATTTCCGAGATAAAAAAGCCCAGCACTGTGCCAAAGCCGGGTTTACTCCAAGGAGAGCCAAAAGAACTAATGAATGAGGACAGAAAGGAATATGGGAGTGAATAAAGCAGTACGTGACGAGACAAGGGTTGTCAAAAGTATCGAAAATAAGATACTAATTGATGCTAAAACTAGTAACGAAACTAGATACTCATTTGAGCTGCGTGGATACTAAAGACGTCACATTCACAGGACAGAAATTAACTGTTCCTGAATGATCTTGAGCTGTATCAGAGCGAATATAAGACACATAGACGAGTATATACGCCCATGGACCACTATGGAAACTACCTGGACTCTGAGGGATTAAAATAAAATACTATGATTTAATGCTGAAAATAACATTGTATTGTTGAAAGAAAGAAATGTGTATCGTGTCTATTCATTTGCATCGAAATCGAGCTTGAAATGTAAGTGTCGTGACAACACTAGACGAGACAGAGCAGAGCAGACGGTGCAGACAAGTAGAAATAAAACAACCTCTGATTCCTTCTGCGCTCCGATCCCGGCTCCACACAGCAGCCAGTAAATAGACTTTGTTCTCATTACAGCACAGAAAAAGCAGGATACCCCAGAGAGATGTTCGTACTCGCGGGGCTGTGGCCGGTGTGCGTGTGGGCCCCAGCAGGAAGAAGAGCAGGCGATGCTGTGAAGGCTAATACCTGCTTCGCTCTCTGCTTCACTGCTCTCACAGTCTCTCTGCAGACCGTCTGTAGACATGCAGCCTCGGGGCCCATGCGCTCAAAACTTAGATAATGGTGTAATTAGGCTAGTCGGCACTAAAGGACAAAAAAAGCTCATTCAAATAAAAAGAGGAGACAAGTGTATTAAAAATGTCCTAGGACCTACTTTATATAGCGTCAACCTTGTACAGTGAGAGGAGAAGCATCTTTTTGAGCAGGAACATTACCCAAGGCTTTTTTTTTCCCTTTTTCCTTGAGAGGATTACGTAAAAACTGCTGACCGTTTTCGCAGACATCTCTTCTGCTCCAGCGTTTTTCTTTGTTGCATGTGGTATTGTCATTTCTGATGCAATTTGTCTGAAACAGGATGGAAATGCAGTTTGTAGCAGAAGGTCCTGTCACTGACCAAACCTATTGTAAATGTATTCTTTTGCTCCTCGCGTCCATAATCGATCCATATGTGAATCACGGAGCAGCAGAGGGCAATAGTGTGTAGTGGAGAGCTGAAAGTAGAAGTTCTCAGAATCCTTTCAACAGTCTTCTAGTCACTTGAGTCATTAAAAGTTTGTGGGATTGTATTCTTTGTAAGAAAAGACTCTTTTTTCCAGTGGGCGTCAAAAGGCTTGTGTTTACATAAAGTGCCGTACGACTTTTTCTTCACATCCATTCCCTCATTTGCGGTTCCACTGATTATATAAAGCTATTATGCTGTAGCAAAGCGCACTTAATGGCTGAATATGAGTACGCTGCATACAAAAAGCCTCGGATGAATAAAAAGCTCCCTAAGTTGCGTACATGTTCCTCTAAGTTGTTTTCAATAAGCCCGTTCCTGAGTAAAGGTGGGCAGTACTCAGTTACATTTCCATGTCCATTTGACGCTTTTTTCACCTCTTCATTTTTTGTCCTTTTTTTGTCCATTATTTAATATTTCCTTCCAATCCTGAATCAGATGTTACATCCTAACAGTTACTATTTAAGTTACTCTTACTTGAGTAATTTCTTGGACCACTACTTTGTACGTCTACTTGATTAATATTATGTTGAAGTAACCGTACTCTTACTTAAGTACAGTTTTTAGCTACTCTACCACTTCTGTTCCTGAGTGTGCCTGTTTTATTTCTCGAGGCCACTTGGGGTCTCAGCACTCATAAAGGCCGGCCTCGCTGTGCAAACGGACGTGTGCACTCAGTGAAGACTTCACGCTTGGTTTCATACTGACTAATCCTTTAATTGTTGTGCTGGGACTGCTTTAGTTTGTAGAAAGTTCCAGTAAAACAATAAGAATTTCTTCCCATTTTGTACTATTTGATTTTGCATTGCTGATTTAATCCAGTCTGCTGTGCTGTTTTTGAATGCACAACATATGCTGTTCCTGATAAAGGCTCTTAGGACATTTTTTCTTGTTGTTTATTGATTTTTTTTGTTTTTGTTTTTTTCTTTTTGTTTAAACAATCCTCATCTACTGCTGGCTTCACTGGCTTTTGGAACTGTTCTGATGCTGAGCAGTTTGCAGTAAACCCAAAACATCTTGACATGACGTATCCACAGCATATGGTGCTACCATCCCAGGTTCTATTGGGGTTATATTGCTGTTTCTAATCAGTGGGAGCACATGGTACAACTATTACATTTAATACTGTTGCATCCATTGTAATTCAGATGTTTGTGGCTAATCTGTTGACTCAAACTCAAGAGAATGTGCTTCAGTGGGCCGACAGCACCAGTCTAGTCTCTTTGTACTGTTTCTCCCCCTCTCTCTCCATCTCCCCCTGCCACTGTCTGGATTTTGTAATAGACTCTTCAGCAGTTAGGGGATTGGGACAAAGAGGACTTGATTTAGTGGTGAAAGGGCGAGTTAAGATTGGATGCCTTAGGTGAGCTTTAGGTTAGGCTGCTGAAAAGAAAAAGCTCTTTGATCTATCGCTGTTGCAGTTGAAATAGGGAGGAAATCTTTTACTGGCTGTCGAGGCAGATATTGAAATGATGAAAATTGCAGTTTAATGTTAATTGGAAGCATGGAACGCGTCACATTAAAGATACCATGTGCAGTTAAAATACATTTACGCATAGTAGCTTTAAAGCCTCCAACTATTCTTAAGGTTTTATGGTTGTTGTTTTCCATATGGTTGAGTTTTCTTACGCTCTAAAATTGCTTGTTTTTGCAGCTTGAAAAATAATACTTTCAAATCAAAATGCTATAAGAAAGAATTGATTGGTTTTTGGTGTGGGTCCAAAACAAAGTCAGGATTAGGTCAAAGATACTAACTCCAGCACAAACGGTCAATAAGGGAACAATTGATTATTTGCCACAGTGCAATATAAGGGCTTTTGGTCCAATTCACCAATGAACTAGAAGAGTCTTGGGTCAGATGTAGGTCTTAGAGGCTTTACCTTAACAAGGATGTTGATTTTTCCTCTCATCTCCCAATTATCCTTTTGATCCTGTTATGTTTTATTTGTTCCAGTGTTTACACGACTTTTGCATCAGAAGATCCAATTGAGTTGTTATGACATTTTGTGAATCAGGCAGCACAGGTTGACTAGGGTCCACTGGCATCTGTTCAGTTTGGAGAGGATTTCTAAAGCTGGATGTTTTAGTGGGAGAGTACGTGTTAAAGCATCAGAACAGAAGGTGATGAGTTTGGCCAAAAGCTTCATGTGATCACAGGCAAAAACACACAGGTCATGTGACAGCGCTGCCCATGAGTCAGGGGTTATTTGAAGAATCCTCCCAGAGATACTCATCGTTCATGAGCAAAAAGCTGGAACCGGCGCGTCAAACATCCAAATGTCAAAGGAACAGGATGCAAACGGCAAGATCAATGAGAGAGGGAGAGAGAGAGGAGTCAGGAGTGTCCTTGTGGGAATACTCAAACACACAGGGATTTCTGCAGCAGGTGATGGCTCTGATGGAATATTCACCCTCCATTGAATTTCAACAGTGCACTGCGAAAAGGGTTTGACAGAACCACTATAGCAGGAGAAATTATATTGATTCAAGTGGAAGGAGAGAGAGAAAACACAGTCCTGGAGGATCAGTGTTAACTTTCATGAACTTTTACTACATCACAGCGTCAAACCTTAGAAATAGTGTAAATTCGGACTTTTATGGTTGGATGAAGTAGGTACAGTACCACACTCCTGAGTCATCACTATGCATGATGTCAAATGTAACCTCTTTGTAATACGATTACTGACCCAACTTTTCATCCGGAGTTTTGGATTTTTATTTTTAGAAAGTCTCAAAATTGTTAGATTAGCAAATGATTTTATTGATAAGATAATTCAGTGATGACTCATTCAAACTGGGGACTCCTTTTTCTGCTCCAAGAGGATTGTTTGGCTGGATGCTTCAATCCTTTTTTATCACATGAAATTTATAAATGAAAAAGTCAGAATAAAAATGAAAATCACACTTAATAGATCTTAATTATAACATACTTAGCTTCAGTTGTTGTGTTTTTCCACTGGTTCTTACACACCACAAAGCCATTTAGTGTGTGTGTCCTGCTGCTCTCAGTCTCTGGTGTGAAGAAAAACTGGCCAGTGTTACTTCAGCAAACTGTTAGCTCCTAGGGACTTAAAAACTAATAATTTGAAAGAAAAAAGAAACAACAACAAAAAACAAGTTATAATCACTGTTTTCCACACCAAGAGTTTGGATCTATAATGTATGTCAGTCAAACTAACAAAGTACAGTTCTGGGTTCTGGTTCATTAATCGGCTTCACATGGATCACGTTAACGACGGGAGTGCGTGATGTTACACTTTTGCCAGCTGACCTTTAAAGATGTCAAAAGTTATAACTACTTGAGTTGGTAGTTAGTTCTATTCTGGGACAGTGCTAGGTTACGTTGGGTCTTAAGGTCCTCTTCTTGGTTAGGTTCAGTGGTCATCTACAGTGAGGTGGATACAGTGGGTGCAGTGCATGTATTAGAAACTCCTCTGTCAGGCTCTCTGACAGATTGAGGGCATGCACACTGAAGCTGTAAGAATAATCACAATCAAATCGACACCATAGTGGTGGCAGTTGGCCCTGTGCACAACGGCTCCAATCAGAGGGACGGTCGGCACGACCATTTCCAGTGTAATGCAATGTCTATGAGGTTTTTGCAGAGTGGAACTAAAGTACTGACAGATGAGGCAGTGGACAGGGAGCTGTGGGTGGATGTCACTGACAACATTAAACACTTAACAAATGCAGAGAATTTCACCGGAGGACACGTTTGCTTTTGGACAGGTGCGTCTTTGTGTGTCAGGGCTAATGCTAACTTCTGTTAAAACGTTAAATGTAACATAACAAAAAAATATATTTGTTGTAAGGATGAACCAATTATTTTTCAGTGTAGATTATTTCAGTCAGTGCTCTTATTTAAACATTTATTAGACTCAGAAATTAGAATTAGCCCAGACACACAAAGACGCACCTTCATAAACACAAAAGTGTTTCCCCCACATTTGTAAAGTGTTTAACATGTTATCTGTGACATCCACCTGCAGTTTCCTGTCCACTGCCGACCTGTCAGGATTTATTGATTTTAGTGCCACTTGGCGAAAACCTCATAAACATTACACCGGAAATGACCGAGACAACTGTCCCTTTGATTGGAACTGGCCGGCTACAGTTGTGCACAAAGCCAAATAGAAAATTAGAATGGTAATTTTGGTAAGATAATATTCTGCAGAGAACAAAATCCCTTGTCTTCTTCATGGTGTCTAATTGATCAAACCTGCAAACCCTCTTGTTACAAACAAACACTCCTAAATGGGACACTTTTCTTGTTAAAGTTGGCTATGGCTATTATATTTCTTTCTGAAACTGTTTAAAATGGGCACTGTGAACTGAATTACATTTGTCAGAACAATCACAATTCAATATTTTTCTAAAATCCTTCAGCTCTCATAGACACCAGACATTAAAAGGAACTTGTATTATGGCGGTTAAAGTTCAGTATTTTCATTAATAGAAATAATGAAGTTTAAAGTATTTTCTGCTTTAGTTAAGTGAGCAGATGGAGCCACAAACTCAATTATTAAGCGCCCTGTCCCGTGGAAGCCCCTGCCCACTCTGCTGCTCACACAAACCCTCATCATTCATGAAACTGTTCATGTGAAGCCACCAGGACGTCATTCTGTGTTAACACACCGGGCGACTGACTGATTGTTCAACTGCTCTTTAGATATATTTGGCTCTGCCGTCTACAATAATCAGTGACGTGAAGGTCTCATTTATAACTTTCCGTTGACGCATTTTTCTTTTTCCGTCCAATAGGCTCTGCGTCTGTGATATGGACAGGCTCGGACGAAATGAATTCATTGGGGAAGTGCGGGTTGCTCTGAAGAAGCTGAAGGAGGGCGAGAGCAAGCGCTACAACATGGGCTTGGAGAGAATTGCACAGGTGAATTCAATACATCACATACAGAGGAAATGGATTTCTGTCCACGTAACAGCATATATCAAGATGTGTCCAATTGTCTTTGTGGCCCTTCTCCTTGAGGGCAATATGGAATCAATTTGAACTGTTGTGTTATATCGTGCAATGGATAGTCACCTGCAGGCTCTTTAGAGTATATATATGACGTGTTTGTGTGCCTTTGTGATTGCAGAATAAAGAAAGCAACAATCAAACTGTGGAACAGGGAGCGGAGGAGGAAGAGGTAACTGTATTATCTCAACTCTCATGACTGTCATTATCAGTCTTATATAGCAATTTCGACCAAACATAGCAGTGCAATTTCTGCCATTTTCTGTCATTTTCGCACACACAAGATATTCACTTACCTTTAAACACGTTTGAAAGGAATCAAATTTCCACTTGGAGTATGGTTCATTGGAAACATTTGTATAGGTACATGTTGTGTAGTAGCACGACAGCTGAATGTCTTCTATGGCAGCACAAATTCTGATATAGCTGCAAAGAGGGCCAATGATATTCTATTATTTAAACACGACACAGTAAGCCTCAGGATTAATATTTTATTAAGTTTGTGGACTCAAATCAAACAAAAATAATAAGTCTTTTGAGTTCAGATTCTTTGTCCAAAATGTAATCTTATTCAATTGTGTATGAGGGAGTCTTGCATAGTCTTTCCTCTTGTGGCCAGAACTTTTGTGATCTCTCTGATTTTCAGACCAGCGGGTAATAGCATTTTGTTCATGGTTCATAATGCAGCCTTGAAATGAAATGCAGCCGAGGCCAGTGTTATTTTGCAAGTCAGAGATAAGGACTTCTTTAATTACTGACTTCCATTTAAACACACAGCCCAGCCGCACACTCAGAAATCACAGAGGCTTTATTTGCATGTATTATTTAAGCCGATGCATTTTTCATGGCGCGTAAAGAAATGGAGGATTCCCACAGTGTGTCTTTATGAAAGGACAGGGTAGAAGCAGGTGCAGCTTGTCTGATGCTTGTTCCTGTGTTTCTAGCGTGGCCGCATCCTGGTGTCGCTCTGCTATAACACAGAGAAGGGCTGTCTACTGGTGGGGATCATACGCTGTGCCCATCTGGCCGCCATGGACTCCAACGGATACTCCGACCCCTTTGTCAAAATGTAAGTCACGTCACAAAACCGTCCAGCGACTTATCTGGCTAATTGTACCCAGCTGCACACCACTTTGGATTTGGCATCCAGGAAAAAAAATTATAATAATAAAAGATAACGGTGTTGTGGTCTCACTGCTTTACAGGGACTGAAGTATACCCCAATAATATTTCCTGGAATAGAGCACAAGCTCTCACTGTTCACAGCTCTCACAAAGTGGCAGGTCTATTAGTAAGAAGCAGGTGCAGAAATGCTGCAGATGCAGAAAAGTAAACATAATGTAAAGTCATTACTTTTTTAAGTCTTGTATCTTGTAACAAGGAGAGGAGAATCCGACCGATAGTCGAACCTCGGATTCAGGAGGAGCAGTGTGGTTTTCGTCCTGGTCTCGGAACACTGGACCAGCTCTATACTCTCCATCAGGTCCTTGAGGGTTCTTGGGAGTTTGCCCAACCAGTCCACATGTGTTTTGTGGATCTGGAGAAGGCATTCGACCGTGTCCCTCGTGGTGTCCTTTGAGGGGTGCTCTGGGAGTATGGGGTCCGGGGCTCTTTGCTAAGGGCTGTCCGGTCCCTGTATGAGCGGAGCAGGAGCTGTGTTCGCATTGCCGGCAGTAAGTCAGACCTGTTCTCGGTGCATGTTGGACTCCGCCAGGGCTGCCCTTTGTCACCGGTTCTGTTCATTACATGAAGGGGGGCTGGAGGGTGTCTGGTTTGGGAACCACAGGATTTCATCTCTGCTGTTTGCTGATGATGTTGTCCTGATGGCTTCTTCGAGCCAGGACCTGCAGCAGGCACTGGGGCGGTTTGCAGCCGAGTGTGAAGCGGCTGGGATGAGAATCAGCTCCTCCAAATCCGAGGCCATGGTTCTCGACCGGAAAAAGGTGGTTTGCCCTCTCCGGGTAGGTGGTGAGTCTCTGCCTCAAATGGAGGAGTTCAAGTATCTCAGGGTCTTGTTCACGAGTGAGGGAAGGATGGAGCGTGAGATTGACAGGCGGACCGGTGGAGCATCTGCAGTGATGCGGTCGCTGTATTAGTCCATTGTGGTGAAGAAGGAGCTGAGCCAAAAGGCAAAGCTCTCGATTTACTGGTCAATCTACGTTCCTACCCTCACCTATGGTCATGAGCTCTGGTTAATGACCGAAAGGACAAGGTCGCGGATACAAGCGGCTGAAATGGGTTTCCTCCGCAGGGTGGCCGGGCGCACCCTTAGGGATAGGGTGAGGAGCTCGGTCACACGGGAGGAGCTCGGAGTAGAGCCGCTGCTCCTACACGTCGAGAGGAACCAGTTGAGGTGGCTCGGGCATCTGCTCAGGATGCCTCCTGGACGCCTCCCTAGGGAGGTGTTCTGGGCATGTCCCACCGGGAGGAGGCCCCGGGGAAGACCCAGGACACGCTGGAGGGACTATGTCTCTCGGCTGGCCTGGGAAGGCCTTGGGGTCCCACCGGAGGAGCTGGAGGACGTGTCCGGGGTAAGGGAAGTCTGGGAGTCCCTGCTTAGACTGCTGCCCCCGCGACCCAGCCCCGGATAAGCGGAAGAAAATGGATGGATGGATGGATCTTGAAACAAGTTTTTTTTTAAAACTTCATGTGCAACATAATGTTGAGTTTTACTCTTGTTCCTTAGGTCCTTCTGTTAAAAAGCTTCAATGAAAGTCCCTTTGCACTTAAAGGTGAAGCCAGTTTAATTTATACTTTAATCCTGTACTTACAGTCATCATCTAGTATTATTAAACTGTATTCGTATCCCAGCTCAAAACAAATGTGTCAAAATAACTTGATTAAATCGTATTAAAACCACTGTTGACCAAGGCCACTAAACTAAAAATGAGTCAAATCAACTGTTTTAATATTCCATTAAGAATATTTGAGATTAAGAGCAGTCCTCAGCTCTCAAAATCCTATGTAACGATTTCCATGACAATTCAAAAGTTGACACTAGTGCATTGTGTTTACAATTGACATGGGTGTATTTTGCTGTCACACATCACCCATTCAGTATGAAGAGGGTTTGTTGGGAAACTAAAGTGGTTGTGTTCAGCAGAGTGAAGCTGCATCCATGGCCTTTACTGTTGACTATAAAAACCCACACAGTTTAATCTTTGATGTGGCCAGTGTGCTTAACCTGCCTCCACCTGAGCAGTGGGAGGACAGACACAGAGCACCCTGTTTGTTGTTCAAAAGGATTTTTAAAGTCATAAAATGTAGCCATTTACATCAAACTTTGTACAACTTGATAACTATGTGTTTCAGATGACAGCACCATTTAAAGGATCCATAAAAGGCTATTTTCAGGTTCTTGTTATAATGTTGTTTCCTTGTCACAGACCTAGAGTTGTGTTTTATGCCACCTTGTGATGCCATGTGCTAATACAGGAAGTGCTCCACTGTGTTTTTAAACTCCATACACCTTCACTTGAATCATTTGGATAATTCCAGCACTGGAATTGCCAATCTTTACTGAACAAAAGCTAAAAGGAGCTGTTAATTGGAAAACTACCGCTTCATGATATCAGACGGTAGAACAGAGCATTTTGAACTTTGAAGATGTAAACAGACTAATAATAAAGGATTACTCAAACATGTGTGAATGAAACAAAACACAACTCCAGGTATGCCATACCTGGTAAAAAACGGCTTAAAGCTCACAAGAATCCATTTCGTGTAATATAGGACCTTTAATGTTCTGACATTTTATGGATTCTTTGGAAAATGCTCAAATTTGCTTTTTTCATGATACACCCACACATTTTCTCAGACACAAATGCTGGGCTCAGTTGACAGTTGTTTGTTCTCTGTTCTGAAGGCATAAACATACTTGGTAGAGCAGTCAGATCTTCTGAGCACAGGTGTGTGCATACGATGGTGTATGAATGTGTGTGGAAATGATGAGTGGTTCCTTGAATGAAAGTATTTTGAGCCTTGAAGGTAGAAGAATGCTATATAAAAATATTACCATTGCCATTACCATTTTACCATTTGTACTACTAGTAAAAGTACTCCTTCTAGCGTATAATTGTTGTTTTCTCTACGTACCTCTGAATTATGGAATAATGTTCAACCTGATCAGAAATAACTGTTAGAAATTCTCTTATACACTATCCTCTGACTGGTTTACTCTGCACTCTGATTGCCTTAAGTTGAAATGACATTAAACAAAGAATGAACAGAACATGACAGAATGAACTATCTGTATGGAACAGGAAGGTGACTGGCTGCAGAGATAGGACCACTTTGACCGACAGAGTCACGTTCTAGATCAGAGAACCAGGGATGCACCAATACCACTTTTTCCAAAACAAGTACTTCATTTTGAGTACTTATCGATACAGAGTACTGATACCAGACATGATTTTAATGGTTATATTACAGTGGTAAGACCAATTTATATTTCATAATTTATTATTCAGTATTAATTATTTCATTACATAATGTATCTTTATTTATACAAGGAGAGCCCAATCAGAGTACCAGACAATACAAACAAACAAAACAAATAACTACATAGGTCCATTAAAAAACATTAAAACAGGTACAGATGTAATTATAAATGTTCATCACTAGATTATTAAAGTGCATGATGTCCTTGAAATGTGCTCAAAATAACCAAAAGCTTTTTCCCCATTTCAGTCCTAGTGCAGCCATTTTTTAGACATAGAAATCATGGCATCTAACTAAAGTTCAACAAGCAAGTAAGATATTCAGACAGCCTGTTAAGTAGTCCCTTATAAATACATTTATACAGTGTTGTTCTCTTCTGACAGACAGTGATAGCCAAACTACTTTTTCATAATGCACTGAATTCATCAACTGTGGACTGAGTAAAAGAGTGTATCTAAAAGTATTCTCCATATTCTAGTTCAGGAAGAAAGGTTGCTTGAAGAATTTCTGTGTTTGTAATTCAATGGGATACAAGAGTTGTTTTATAATAAAATGATCATTTTCATTTTAAATTGCTAAGACACATAACTCTGTATTTAAAAGGATACGGTTCTGCCAAACCAAAACTTTTATAACATATTTATAGATGGTGACTCTTTCAATCAGTGTACCATTAGTGTAAGATTTATAGCTTGCACATCACTTAAATATTTTTTTGGAAAAAATTATTTACTTAGTTTTATTTGTATTCAATGATAATTTGAGACTTATGAGGGAATTTTGGATTTCATTAAAATCTTGCATTTTTAAAATCACCTGATCACCAGAGGGAGCACTAAACAGCACAATCTGCAAATGTATGAGGCATTCTCTTAAAATGCAACCAATGGAATTAACAATAATGCCTTACACTTGTAATGCACTTTACAGGCTTGTCAACGCCTCTCAAAGCTCTACATTATAGTCATTATTCATTCATTTTCACCCTATTAAATATAGTAAAAAGTAGTGGGCCCAATACTGAGCCCTGGGGCATTCCTTTGCATAAATTAAAAAAATATATATATAATAATAAAAAAAAAAAAAAGATTTATGGCCTGGGTTCTGTTTGAAATATAATTTGGGACCCAATCACATGCAGCATTGTCAAATTTAATATTCTTCAGGTGCTTCAAGAGGATTTTATGATTTACTGAATCAAAATCAATAAACAGAGCTACACAATCTTGTTTGTCTTCAAGAACTGTGAAAATGTAATTTAAAATGTTTGTGACTGCAACGACAAATGTTTATTTTATTTTATTATTATTTTTTTTTTTAGTACACGTACAATTTGGACAGTAGTGTCCAAATTGGTCACGCTCTGGAGCCCTGGCAATTTTGACATCACTGGAGCAAACATATTGGCCTGGCCATAGTTTACACTGCTGCCTATACATTTCTCTGTCACTGGTGACATAATGTCCAGGATATTTGATCTCATCTGTGAGTTGGGGGGCATTCCCACACAGAGAGGAGACAGGAAATATAGCCTCTGGTCCTCTTTTGTTTTTATAATCATAATGGAACTTTTGAGAACATTGTACTTAATCTGATGTTCAAAGCCATTTTGGGAGCAGATATTTAGAAGCTGCTGTAGGCATGCACTGGAAGGGAAAAGCACCACCAGATCATCTGCATACATGATGGTTACACAAATAATCTTCAACAAAACATCCAGTTTCCAACAAAACATCCATTCATTAAGCTGCACAAACAGGCCATCAACATAGATATTAAACAAAAAGAGGAGACAAGATTGCATCCTGGCAAACCCCGTTACTGACCCTGGTTTAGCCACATTTCACCTGCATGCACTGACAGGAGTACCAAAAAATAAGTATTTGAGTAAGGTATCCTGAAAACACCTTGGTTTGATCATCCGTTTAACAATTTTCCATGGTTAATCCAATCAAATGCTTTAGAAGAATCCAAAAAAACACGTGAATATAGTGGACCTATGGGAATTACGTTTATGCAGTATCTGCACCATGATACACGTGTCAGTGCCACGACCATACTTAAAGCCAAACTGAATAACCACGGGGTACAGATATATTTTGAGTCTGGTTAACAGAATCCTCTCTAGCCCCTTAGATAGTGAACTAGTTAGTGCTCTGATAATTGTTCATGTCACTAAGTTTACCTGTTTTATTTTTTGATTACAGGAACCAAAACAGTAGACAGGAGAAACTGTGCCAAAAGGCCACCCAGTAAAGGAGATGGCTAGGAGCAGCTACAGCTTAGTACTTGCAAACTTCAGGTTTTCAAATGTTGCTTGGTCTAACCCACTGGATTTGTTTTTCTTCAGCCTAGAGACACCATCAAAGACCTCTTGGGGAGTAACTATCACTCCTGCGTGGTTTTCTGCAGCCTCAGTCACATTTATACTGCGCTTAACACAGTTAAACAGGTCATAGTAAAAATTCCTCTATAGCTGCCAAATCTTACCACGCAACATTAGATGGGAGAGAAGTTCTATATCTATTCAACAATCTGACGTCTTTCCAAAAGTCAACCATTAAGGTATTTTAGTTCCTCCTAATATGTCTAAGAGCATTAACCTTTTTTACAGACAAAGACAGGTTCATATGTAGGCCTGCCAGGTGCAGCCCAGGCCTTGAAGGAGTCCAGTTCAAGCCCTCAGTGAAAGCCAGAATGCATGCCAGGCTATTTAGATACTGAACATAGTTTCCTGCACACTCGGTGTATATGCATTCAAAATGACCATCAGTTACAGTGAAAATTCAAAAGCAGTAGCTCAGTCTACAGAGTCTCAGCACCTTAACAAAACAGTCACAACTTTTACACCAAAGTTTAAACACAAAAAGTGACCTGCACACCCCTCGGTTGTAGCAGTTCATAGTAGCGGCATATGTATGCTATTTGACAGCTCCAATGACACAAGGTCAAAATGAGTGGCAAACAAACTCAGGACTCATGTCACCAAAACATTCTTGTCCACAGCAGGCTGGAGCTGAGGCACATGCTTCATGCACCAACCCTCTTTAGGCATGGCTTTCAGCAAGAGCATCATCAGGTTGGTCCAGTCTCCTCACTGGCACCATGAAACCACGCGCCTTCACTTCTGCTTGAGTTAACACACACTCTCCGGCATTCACTTCAGAAGTAGCCTGGCTTTGCTTGATCTCAGCAACACTATGATCAATTGCCTTTGTAGACGTTTTCAGATTCTTGTAAACATTCATTTGCGTTTGGAGCGTTGTTTGTGTCCAGCATTCAGGCTAAGTTTCTCCACTCTGCTAAGGAGCTCCATGCTTCCAAATCCGACTGACGGCAAATCAAACAGTATGACACAAAGCATGGGATGTTTCCACCATATTCATTTTGCACTTTTATGCATGCTTTAACATTATTAATGTCCTTCTGTGGGCCCTTGTTGTCAAACTTCAAAGAGTATGTTTTTGGATTCCTCAATCCGTTCAGAGGAAAGGTTCTTAGTGAACAGCAAAATAATTTCATCCTGCGTCAAAGTATGCAGCTTAAAACCAGGAAGTTTAATAGTTCATCTTTGAAAATGACATTACCATCTGAAGTTGAATAAATCTGTTTTTTTTTCATGCCAATGAGCAGCACATGCAGCAGGCTCCACTTTTCAGAAGAGTTGTGTGTGAGATTCACGCCAGGTCTTTCAAAGCCAGTTAATATTTATATCGCCCATTATTAGGACCTCGTAATTTTCCAGTTTAGAAAACATTATGAACAAATCATTAAGGGGATTTTTAGGTGCTGAAGGTGCATGATAAATACCAGCAAAAGACATTTTTTTATCAAAATCATTTATATAGCTAACAGACAGAGACAGATATTCAAAACATTTTTGCTTTGAGCAGGAGAATGGCCCACAGACAGGTGATATTTGACATAAATGGCAACACCACCTCCTTTAGATTTCCTGTCACAAAGAAAAACGTTGTCATTTTTAGTACTGATTACCTTATCCTTATTACTGAGTAGCTTATCTCTCTATATTATTTGATTTGATTTGTTTGATGTATAAATATATCTGGGTCAGTTTAACCTGCCCAGATTTTATTGTAAGCTCATTTAGATGTGATACAAATAGTCTTGTCCTGTCAGATAGACCTAGCTTATTAGAATAATAGTCTTATTTGAGTTTGACCGGGATCAGTTTGACGCCTGGGATCCAACTACACTTCACCAAAAGAGGAAGTTGAAATTGGACGAGACATTGCCCATTGTTTTCCGGATTTAGCTTCATAAACGATTTGAAGTTACTTTCCATCACCTCAGACTGTTTTTACTGTGGTTTAATGTCATTGGAACGAACCAATGAGGAGCGGGGGGCAGGTCTTATACAGCGAAGGCTCTGTTCCCTTACCAACTGAAGCCGATCTGATTGATGACTTTTGACCTCTTTTACATGTTTTGGAGCATCTTTATGGACATGGGAATCACTCAGATTTTGTTGTTGTAATGCAGTGGGTGCTGTTGTGATGGGGGTGGTAGCTCCTCATGACTTGATAGACATGAAAACTCGCTCAGATGAAGAATGTTAAATCTATTTTACAGTTCCAATGGCTGCCTCTGATTAGGACTTGCATGATGATGTGAGCTCTTTCCCTTTTGTTTACTATTTGTAACGAAGGACCAGTTGTGCATGGGAGTAGAAGAAGTTGGACCCTTTGGTTTAGCTGCACCCTGACAACCCCATGTATCATGCGAACACGGGTAGAGGGTCACTGACACTGGGAACAGCTGTGGTTGTATCTAATTCCTTCTTCATGATGATGGACATGTACTTAGATTTGATCGAGTCAAGGAGCTGCTCCTGAGACTGGCTCCAGGTTTGAGTCAGGAAGGAGATGTGGTTCTCTAGTTCTCTCATCCTCGCTTCCAGGAGTAGATAGCTGTCACAGTATGTCAAGCCGGCAAGCAACGCCATACTTCGCACTAGGCCCAAAGAAAAGCCTTCAACCTCCGCATCCACACAAGGCTAGAGCAATGGTGTAGACGACTGCCTGCATCACAGGGACAGCCAGGAGCAGAGGGGACATTTGGAGCCCAGTTTGTCCTGAAAGTGTGCCGCTGAGCCGGATTGCACAATGGCAAATTGGGGCATTGGTAACAACAAGCAGCAGCAGCGGAGCCGATGGAGCCAGTCCTGCCTGCCAACTCAGACAGTGGACTGAAATTAGGCTATACTAATTTCATTCTAGTATAGCCTACTTTTTCACTTGAATATTTATTTGAGTGACTGTTTTGAATTTCCACTAAAATCACTGCAGTTAAGTATAATTCCAATATGATTTAGAGAAGTACCTTTAATACTTGGTCTTTGCAGACTGCACTCTGCACTGCTAACAAACCACATTTAGCATACCAGTGAGTGTTTTCTTACTTTACCATGGCCACACTTTGACCAGTATGGAAATGCAATACCTCTTTTAAAAGCTCTGAACTTGCTCTATTCAGTTTGTCAATTACAATAAGTCACAATACATGCAGAAGCAAAGAATCGTCAGTGCCACGTTAGTCTACTCCTTTCATAACCACATACATTGCACTGATGTCCTTTGTAAACTATAAAAACCCTAAATATTTTCATAGTTCATGTGACAGTCACAGAAGATTTAAGCTTAATGTGTAGAACAGTTAATGTGCATTCTTTATGATGAACTCGTCCCTGCTCAGAGTGCACTGCTCAGCTCAGAGGTGAGCTGTGAGTGTCATGTAAGATTCAGAGCAGGTTCAGTCGTATCGGCTCTCGATATCGGAGCACATTGACGAGTATGAGTACTGGCACCTGGTGTCAGACCGATATCAGCGCATCCCTACAGAAAACAAACATCTCAGCTTCATTAGGAATAAACATAAAGGACAAAAAAAAGATGTAGTCTTCAATTGATTGTAATTGAGATACATTGTAATTGAGATACATTGTAGAATTGGATGTGTTAAAGCTGAGAGGAAAGCTGTTGTTTTGAAAAAGAGAAAAGTATAAAACCAAAGTCTTTCCCTCTAAACACACTGAGGCATCTTTTTTCATCTTTCCTAGATATTGATTTGCTCCTCTAGCGCCTGGTCCTTTGTGAGGTACAATGTTTTAGAGAGGATTTCTTAACTTACTCTGCCTTCTGTAACTTCTGCTTGTCTTTGTTTGTAACACACTATGCTGCATTTTTAAAACAGCCCAAGGCACTTCAATCGCCTTAAAAGACACTGCACAACATATGCAAATGAATCAATACAAGGGCCTTCATTTGTTTCTGTCTGTCTCTGCCTGAAGAGCTCACCAGAGAAAATCTAATCACCTATTCAAACCCATCTCCTGCGCCTTTTCCCTCAAATGAATTAGTCTTTTAGGGAAGTACAGCAATGAAGTAAATTATTAAGAGCTTGTGGAATCTCCAGTCCACTTGAGCACACAATTGCTCATCATTCACAAGGCAGTTCATGTGAAACTACCAAGAATTTATTCTTGTACCCCAGGAAATGGATGTAGAGACTCTGTGCTTCTCTTAAGTCAGCCCATCTTTTCTTACAATCTACAGTTGTCTATAGTAAATTCTAATATTATATTTTGTTTCAAGCCTATTTCTGTCACACACAAAACCACTGCATTCATTTGCAAGCTTTGTAGAGTCTCCGTCTTGTTCATTTTTCTCTTACTCCCACTTTATTTATCCAGCACAGGGGTCTGCTTACAGCTCCTTACTCATTCTGTCACAGTGTTTACTACAATGTTATTGATTACCATCGCAGTTCTCAAACCACAACATCAATATCACATCATTTTGTTTCTTATTTGTCTGTTTACTGTTTGGAATGAAGTGGCTATATTAACTGCAATTGTAGTGTTTGAGAATCTGAATGAATGTGTTGTGCTGAAACAAGCTTTAGTTAGATAGCAAAGATATATTCACCATGGATTTGTTATGCTGACATTTAGAATACATCCTCTGGTTTTAGCTGTTTTGAGTTGCCAATGTGGTTAGATTGGTATTTGTTATTATTTATGGATCAAGCATAGAGTGACCAGACGTCCCTATTTAGCCCCATGTCCCAGTCTCCCAGCAGAATTATCTAAACCATTGATTTGTCCCAGTTTTAAACAAGAAATGTTCCTATTTTTGCTAAAATACAGAGTACATACAATGAGCATAAGCAAAAAATGCATCAACTGAAGTCCCTCATGCACTGAACCACAAGTAAATCGAGAATGGACAATGTTACGTGTTCTTTTGACTGTTTCAGTTATACCAACCATCCCAACCTGAATGTGTCCCAGTTTTGAATTTTGAAAATCTGGTCACCAAGTTGTTTGGTAATGAGTGTCGTTTCAGTGCTTTTCAGAAGTAAATATTAGTTTGTAGCTACTTAAGTCTGCACATTTGTTATTCATGTGTCAGTTCTCAGTTAGCACGAGATGTCCTGCAGCTCACACCAGTCTTCTCTGGTGCACATGTAGTGACTAAACTGATCTGGTGCTGATCTGTGTTGCCTGCGCTGCTGTGTCTGTCCTGCAGGCTCCTCTCTCTGACTCACACTCACTCCTCACAGGCCATCAGCAGTGACAAAAGGTCAGAAATATCTCCATACTGTTTGTTTAGCCCTAACTGAAAACATGAACATTTTAAAATCACTCGAGTCTAATGGACTTCTTTCTATCCTTTGCTCCCGTCCGTACTGTGAAGTCATCATAAAAAAAGGTTATTCTGTCAAATTTGACATGTGAAGGGCAGCAAAAGTCCAGTCTTTTTCCTGCTGACCCAGCACCCCTCCTGCTCCTTTCTCTCGCTTGTCGTCTGAATACTCATGAGAAATGAAATTCATGAGTTGCTTTCTGTGCAGAGCATATATTTAGCGCCTCTTTCTAACTGTCACTCAACTTATTTTTATCACTTTGAAAAGCATGTTTCGGCTTTGTGCTGTTTGTGGTCTGTTTCAACTCAGCCGCGCTCATTGCTTCTGGGCCTGTCATTTTGTCATTTGGATTTTTCTCACTCACGTTGAGTTCACATTTTTGGACATTTATTGAATCAACGTTTTTCTGCTTCATGTCCTGGTCTGCTGCTTTACACCCAGCATTACTCAAATACTGCATTACTCATAGTCACAAACTTAATCCCAGTGCAAAAAATGACAATTCCACAAGTATATTAACCTGATATAAATCATGAGCTAATTTGTGTTTGTCAGATTAACTCTTTTATTTTTTATGTTCATTTTTTTAGGCTAGTTGTTGTTGATGTTGTTGATAATGTCTTACAGGCATCTTACTCAAAAACGCTTTGAATTCAATTTTTTTCTCCCTTTTGAACAACCTTGTGGTCTGAAGGCAAATTCATACCAAAGATGCCACTGTTGCCTCTTCCACAGCATGTTAATGGATTACTCTAAGAAACATTTCCACTCCAGAAGTATTTCTATGTGGTATGTTTGCTGTCAGTGTTTATGTAAAAAAACATGCAAAAGCGATTAACTTTTGGTCAACACATTTAGGCACAGTTTGTGAATCTTACTAAACTGTATAATGTAACCACAACAGCACATTTTTATAAATCCAAAAGTGGATAATCCCTCCTATCGCTGTGCAGCAGACAGTGCTACATTATTTTTCCCACTGAAATCAGTACAGTAATCAGACACAGTGGGGCTGCAACAGTACGGGACTATTTCTCATCATGATTGTAAGCGTTGCTGTCAAATGATGTTGTGTTCTTGTGGAAAATGGGGTTCTCTGTCAGTGCTACCTGTAATGTGATTTGGCACAGCACGGCTTGCCCGGCGTCCCTCGGGCTCTCACCTTCTCATAGGCGCCTGGTCAAACTCTGCCTTTGTTTGGCTGCTCTTCACCATTGATCCCTCTGGTCCCACCTCCCCTTCTGCTTTCTTCTCTCTGAAGAGACAAAAGGCTGTCTGAGGCACAGGGTATTTTCGGATAAGCTTTAATGGCTCAGGGTGAAAGTGGTCATTTTGTACACATTATAGGCAAACAGCTAGCCTTTGGTCACACTAGAGCTTACATGTCAGGATGAGTTAGATAGTATCCAGGGAACCACAGTCTAACTGATTATGAACAGTACAATTTTATTTCATTAGATATCGCATACTACGGGTGTATTATTTAAAGCTGATTCACTAAATGTAAAAAGTGGCAAGCAAACCTTGCAAAGGTTGGACGGTAAGGATTTTTTTAATATTTAAATGCTCCTATAAAAATTTTTCCATTTTCATTTATACCTTCAAGTCCATTAACTTCGATAACTAAATCATATGGACATAAACAAGATTAGATGTTAAGATTTGTAGAATGAAAAAGGCAGTTGAATATTATTTATGTGACACCACATTATTTTGTCAAAACACTTGATGTGTGGATTCAGGGACATTTCTCTCAGACTGCTGTTTCCTGCAATTATTTAAAAACCTGCACATCCATTTGCCTGTGACGCGAGCCGCAGTAGGTTGTGATCACCATAAGTCAAGTCAGAATTAATGACTTCCTACGCTGTCAACACAACTACACATAATACTACAGCCGCTGCCTGACAATTTTCACATGGCATTTCCTGGACTGTGGGTTAATATACACAGACTTCACTATCACTCCCTCCTTCCCACCTCCATCCCCTCCACCTTCTTTCTTTCTCTTGCTCTGATTTGGGCTGCACACTGACAGCCTGGAGCCATCTCAGCATCAGCTGTCAGGCAGGAACTTGTCAATGGTCCAGGCGAGGCTGGAGGAGCCAGATATCTCACTCCGAGGTCCAACATCTTGATTCTGAATATATGTTGATGATGACTCCTGTTGCCCTGGAGTCATCTTTCAGAAACCTTCTTTTTCCACTGACTTGGCACAGTTCAGATGGTGAAGTCTATTCCTCCTTTTGCGTAAAAGTGTCTGTTTTTACGCTTCCATTGCATCTGTATATCTCACTGAAATAATGAATCTGGGTTTGGTTCTCGTCTTAGTATTATTGTACATATCACATGTTGTAAATATCTCTGAAGCTCTTAAGACATGGTTTTGTATTTTACCTCTACACACTCTCAAAGATATAAAAGCTTGCAAGGTTGTGGGAGCTGCATTGTAAAGGAGCATTCAGTGCACCTTGTTACGATTCCTCTTCATGGGCTCCGTGCTAACCATTTTTTATTTATATTCCAGCATCTTGCAGCCAGATATGGGGAAAAAGTCAAAGTACAAAACATCGGTGAAGAAGAAAACGCTCAACCCAGAGTTCAACGAGGTACCTCTTGACTTCTTAGCTGCACGACGCTCCTCTTATACGTGTAACTGATGAGCAGCCCATCGCACTAACTCATTCATTTACCATTTTTTCATTTGCCTTGAGATATTCTTGTAGCATTATGCCTCTCCTTTCATGTGCCGATGAATCATTGATACGAATATGTTCTTGTGTGTACCACCTGCACAGGAGTTTTCGTATGAAGTGTCCCTGGACCAGCTGGCAAAGAAAACCCTGGAGATCAGTGTGTGGGACTACGATTTGGGAATGAGCAACGACTTCATCGGTAGGTCGTCTGATTTGCCCGGGGGTGGAATAGAGAAGATAGTGTATTGGAAATGTAGTGTTTTTCAATTATGTACTTTTGCAGAAAACATCCGAACGGGGTGGGTTGAAGGCATCATTAGGGATTAGGAAGAGGAAGAGAGCGAGAGGAGGAGGAATAATTATGAGATTCAAAGAAAGTGGGTATCTAAAGCCAAATGGTTTTTCACTGTATCTTCTCAGTGTGGTCCTGGCACTACAGCTTGCCGCTCCACCAAACTGCTAAACAGCTTTGGCCCGGCCCTGTGCGCGAGCAAGTAGGGCACCCGCGGGAGCTTTAAAGAATGATGGGAAGCTACTGGTGATGCGCAGCGGGAATGGATTACCGGCCCGCACGCTTGAAGGCCCTCAGATCAAAGTCCTCCGCGGTTACATGTTTCGACCGTTTGATTGGGCGGGTGGGCATCGAGTTCAGTGGGACATACTTACGTTAAGATAAGCCCGGTGAGTTATTAGCTCCACTGGCGAGAAAAAGGCCATCAGTTGAATGCAAAGCTCCAGATAACAACCGTTTCCCCCGACTGTTATCATTACAGGTCTTGCTCCGGCCGTCTGCCAGTTATGTTAATTGGGACTAGGGAAAGAATGACGCAGACACGGAAGAGAAGAATGGTGGGAACGAATTGATAAAGGACAATCTTGAGAGTGGAGCTATGCGGACAGGCAGCACTAACAAGCACACTAATGGGCTGAGCAGACGACACAGAACATGTCAGGCGGTAAAGGTGCGATTTTGGAGATAAGTAGAGGAGAAACATGAATGCAAGACAGGGCTAATATTGAGAAAAACACAGGAAATAAATGACATCATGGGGCTGCAAAAACATGAAAGAAATTGTTTTTTTCTTTCTATTCTAAACCCTTTCAGTGTTTCCTGCAATGCCTTAGTATTCATGTATTCAACGCCGAAGGGCACATTACACAAGCACGGTTCTCCCATCTTTGAAGGCTAATCTCCTTTCCTTTGAATTGTGGAAAGTAAAACAATTGCACAGTGGAAGATTTACCAGTGTGGCATTTCATTTCACGCATTTGAGAAGCAGTCGCAACATGTTTACGCTATTGTTATGGTGCCTCGTATGTTGACATGTTTTCTCTAATTGGCCCGTTTACGAGGTCAAAGCCTGACTCATAAATGTCATTATTTAGTCTTTGATTTTCAAATGATTAAAGATTCACTTGTGCAAACTGTTTTATCTCTCAAAACCCAGGGAAATCTTTGGGGCTTTGCATGGATGATTAATTTGTTTATTGCAAATAGACATTGGGAATGTGTAGCACTTTGAGTTACTGACCTTCAGGGAAGAGCGAAGGCATGTTTCCCATCATACAAAAGGAATGTGGTGATATAAACATTGTAATTACACTGAAACTGAATGTATTATGAGGGTTAATAGGGTTAATGATCTTTACGTACAGCAATAATCGCTTAAAAGTGAATTCTATGCTGAGCAGCCCTGCTCAGTGTAGCATACATACACAGCATTATAATTAGACTGTGATATTGTATAGTTTTCTTAGCTAGAATTTGCCTGGGAACCTGTGAACCTCCCCGTTTTCAAATGGTCGTGATTGACAGGTGGTTTCAGCCAATCAGGGACAAGCACTGGCAGTTCATATTGGAAAAAAATAAAGGAAAAATATCACAGAGGGCTGAAAAACAGGGCTGATTTCTGCAGAATCAATAAATGAAGCTCTAAGTTTTTAATCTGAGGTGAGATAAATCAAAAGTGACCAATGAGCTCCTTGGTTTCACATGTGTCACTGAAAAAAATATTGATCTGTATCAAAAAATACAGAGAGATATCAGTTTGGATTTGTCAGGCAAGGCTAGAATGCTAATATTGGACTGTATTGGAAAATAAAAATAAACAGTACACTTTTCATTAATGATTTTGCTGGAAAATTGTATCACTTCTCATCATACCTACCCCAATATATAATAATAATCTGATAATCTGTTGAATAAAGTAACAGGAATTCATGATGCCGTACAGATTGATTACTAGGGCTTTAAAACATGCTAATACGATATTATCTGATACCTTAATGTAAGTAGTCGAGCTTATATAACTTTTTTCCTGTTACAATACATCTGCAATATATCCATGGGTTTCACAGTGATGAAATCTAGCACCGTTGCCCTAGCGATTAACAATTCAAAAACTAAATTAAAACAAATCTTTTTAAATGTACAAAGTTCTCAAATATCACCTACAAACATGAATCTGAAACCCATGAGTTGTTCCACCCTTTTACTGTTATTAACATTCAATAAGAGACAACAGGAGACAGCTTCTAGACCGCCACCATCCACCTGCACACTCCTGTCTCATATATCTGCTCTCCATCGGAGCCTCATCCCTCTGCTGTCCCCCCACATGTCTCGTCACGTTGGCTGACCATTCGTTTGTCACTCGCACCCCGTCGGCTCAGGCAACACCTCATCGATCTCGTCCGTGAATGTGGGAGCGCCGCGGGGGCACGGGTGAAGGTGACGCACGAGTCTACGTGATCACCCTGTCAAAACTCTGAGCGGGCCACACCTGCACGGTTTAGCCCCGTGTGAAGAGGAAAAAGAACCAGACATACTATAAAGCCGGGCATAACTCATTTTGAAGTTTGATATATTAATACTACTATACTAATGATAATAACATGAGCTGCAACAAATAAATAAATAGTAGAATGAAACACTTTAGTAGTTAGTTTGTATCTATATACACATATTACACTATGTTCTGATCTATGTTAAAATGTTGTTTCCTCATCACAAACAGACCTGGAGTTGTGTTTTGTTTCATTTACACATGTTTAACAGAAAAAAACTGCATATTTAGGCTCAGTTCTTCTCTCAAACAGAAAATACTCTGTTCCACCTTGTGATGTCACGATACAGGAAGCACTCCACTGTGTTTTTAAACTCCATACACCTTCACTAGAATCATTTGGATAATTTTTTGCCCTGGCATTAACTTGAAAACTATTGCTTTATGACATCACAAGGTGGAACAGAGCATTTTGAGCTTTGGAGATGTAGACAGAGTAATAATAAAACAATAAATAAAACAAAACACAACTCTGGTTAAAACATTCTAACATGGCTTAAAGCTCACAAGAGTCAATTTCGTGTAATCTAGGACCTTTAAACAGTAAGCCAGTACAGTAAAATATTGTGACAGGGCTGCTACGCCTACAGCTGCTCTCAGAGGAACAGGAAAGCTCCCATGAATCACAGATCAACAGCCATGGCATGTGTGCACTGTTTGCACGAGCCAATCATTTCTGAGGCACCAATGGCAGCTGAATTACCAAAATAATGTGTTTAAATCTTCTTGCCCCATTAGGTGCCCAATGGCAGCCCAGGGAGTAGTATTGTGATAATGTCAGCAGGCTAACTGCCGTGCTTGTCCTTGCTCGACAGTCTACAGTTTTGTCACCTCCGTTCCCCTCAGTTTGAGTCATATCCTGCTTCTCTGCATAGGAACAGACCTGACATCAATCCAAGTCAATGGCCCTGCTCTTTCAATAAATCTTTTGCTATCGCAATCTTTCCTTCTACGTGCCTGTTTATCATTTTTGAAAATGTCCACTTCTGCTGTCAACTCTACATTTGTTTGTGGGTGGTGCTTTTTGTGTAAACAGGTGTTGGAGTTTTTGTTTTTCTAGCTCATCTTCCACCTACATGAATGGAAAGGAAGATATCAGGAAGCCTTCTTTTAATATAAACTTTTTTTCTCTTTTATGCAGGCGGAGTGGAACTGGGGATCAATGCAAGTGGACAGAGACTCAGACACTGGTTCGACTGTCTGAAAAACAAAGGGAAGAAAGTGGAATACTGGCACACACTGACGCAGCAAGGAGCCCCCAGCAATGACAAACCGGACTAGATAACGCAAAGAAAAACCCACACAGATGCACACATTGACATATGTCCTGACTAAAAGATGACTGAAAGCTCTGACCAGGCACGGCAGAAACTGCAGCAAAACTAAAACATGCAATAATGGTGGATATACAAGTTGTCATTTATTGTTATGCGTACTGGACCAAGTATTAGTATATGGTATTGATACTAATCTTAGTCTTAGTGGTAAGATATAATCTGAATATATTTTTAAAGGTAAACAAAATCGTGACAATGTCCCCGTGAGAAATTCACACGAGATTGTGTATAGTGGATGTCGCTCATAACTCTGCCATTCTTCACCCAATGAAGAACTCTGCAAAACCAGTTCTCAAAGTGAATTTGGGCCAAGCATGTGTGCATCCCCATACTCCATGATGTGGTCTATAAGATACAGTATGCGTATAGGGTACATTTGAGATATTTAGTGGTTGTTGACTTGATGCAAACAACACCATTATAAAGCACAAAAAATCCATTTTGTGGATTTGTACCTTTACCTGTCTCAGTATTCTTGTTCTTATGTCTTTCATTGTCTTTAAGTGACAGTGGCTTTCTAGACATCCTCATGTGTGTGTGTTGACGTTTCTATGTGTATGCGCACAATGGACTTTTAGCAAATATGAGTGCCTACATTGTCTGTGTAGTTTTGTCTGTTTGGATTCACATCGGCTCCATTTGGAAACATCATGTGTCCATCTTTGGAGAAAGGCACAAAGGTGTGAGGGAATAACAAAGGACAAGACAGACAAACATTAAAGTCCCTTTGCCGTCAACACAACCCTGTGGTCCTAGTGCTGATGTTGGGAAACACTGACAAGCTGTCCATCATCTGTATCAGACTTTTGTCCATACCCAAGCAGATTCAAAATAGCATCCACCTTTATGAATAACTCACCAGTGTTTTTGACCTGAGAATATAAATAATGAACATTGCTTTTCAACAATCAACGTTGGTTTGCCCTAAATTTTGTAAAATGCATGTAGAGATTGAAGTTTATTAAATACTAGTAATTTACTCAAGTAGACCTTTTGAACAGACATACATTTAGTGCATACAACCTGTAGAAATATTGACTTTTTGCAGATTTCAAGCATTTTAATCCACATCTGTTTGCATGTGCAGTTTTAGTCCTCTATTCTACCCTGACGGTCACATATAAACCTGTAAATTATTCCTCTGGGGAAATATCACCTAGATTAATTTGAAAGATAGCCTTTTGATTGGATAATAATCATCTGTATCCAGCCTTAGATACTCTCCTGGGAAAGCGGGTGTGGAAAATTAACATGAGCTATCAGTGGGAGCCATTGTTGTGATCAATGTTCCACTCGCTCCATTATTTCTGACCTATTAACATCAATGTGTGTGGCTTATATTTCATGGTCTGGACAGAAGGCAAGAGTAGTGGCGGGGCGAGAGACATTGGCAAGATCATGTCTGCAAATCACTTGGAACAGACAAGAAAGGTGTAGCCTGGAGAAAGATAACCCCTGCAATGCAACTCCAGGAGGTAAAGACAAAATCCACATATTAGCCAGCAGGGAGCACTGGGTAATCACAGGTCAGACTATTTCATTATGTGATGTCTTATTCCATTTCGTTTGTCACTACTGCTTGGCCTGGGTAACAGAAAGGGCATGTTATTTCACAATTTTGAACCAATCAGTTACTCATATTTTGGAGTCTTGGAGTCCTTCTAACACTGTAAATGTGTTGTTAATTAAGCAGAAAACTGTATCCCCTATGTGTTAAGAGTATACAAGGGCTTATGTAAAAATAGCTCATAACACATTCCTTATTCAAGGCTTGGATTCTGCTTTCTCTATGCACATCTAAACTCCGAGCACGTCAGCAATGAGATAATCAAACCAAAACAGCAACCAGTTATCAGTGCATCAGCAGCACATTTAGGGGAATAATTTAGCTGTTCTGGTTCGGACTGGGCGACAGTGATTAAATTGAGCTCATATTTCTGCTCAGAGTGTCGTCTATTTCTGTCTCTGGGCTCTGCTGGATTTGTGGATTTGTTTACAGACACCAAATATTTCAGGCTCTTGTCTATTAGCCCCGCTTTGCTTATGTAATCTTTTTATCTGCAAATACAGCCACATGTTTTGCAATCATCAGGAGCTGTTGTAAAAGAGTGCAACCTTGGCTAATCCAACAGAATGCTCATGTGTTTACACACTTACACATTCTCTCTCCTGCTGCTGCTGCTGCTGTGTAATGGACTACATCAGTTACTACAATGAATCAGGGTATTTACTTCTCTGCTTGAGCCTACAGAGTGAGCTACTGCTTTAACAACCTTTTCCTATGGTCACAGAAGTTGACACTTGTCTTTCTTAAACTGGTATTGATCATTAGTGGCAATGTAGAAGGTCAACGATGCAGAAAATGAATACATGAGAAGTTATCATTACAGTTTGTGTATTCACTGTTGGTCAATCACACAGCATGGCTGCCATCATGTGGCCAGTTTGTGTAGTACTTTGCAAAATAAATCAAGTTGTTTCTGTGTTTTTGGACTTTCTTTCACTTAAAAGTGGAGTAGGAGGCAGACTAGGAGAAGTAGCATTGTTTTAAGTGTTTTAATTATAATCTCATGATGTACGATATTAGGGCGATTACTTCGCAGACAGATACACATTCCTATTGGTGTATATTTTCTTAAACATCAGGACCCTCATGGCTCAGTCACTCTGCCGATAAACAGAGGCACTTGAGCTGTGTCGCTCCACAGTAAGAGGATGAAGGGGCGCAGGGCAGAGAAGGACGGATGAGATCGGGAGAATCCCATAACAGTGGCAGCAGCTGCCTCCACTCCCTCCTCTGTCAGTGCCAGAAAGGCTTTATGCTTGGCTTCATCCAAGACCAGGGGTTGCTCAGCATACAGGCCACAGAGGTTCCCACCTTCAAAGAGTGAAAACAGCCCTGTGGTGGAAAGAAGAATGTAAAATATACATAGTGAGCTATGTTTTGATAGTGGGATCAGATTGAGAGGGACATGAAAATCCAACCTAATTTCTTCATTATGACATTCATGTCTTGTTCACTTTTGAGCTTAATTTGGGGCAGGATGACCTGGATACTCTGTGGAACTTCTCCTTGCACTTGATCTATCATCTGACGCACAGCTGCATCTGTCAGCCTGGACTCCACCTGCTGCAGGTCACTGGCTTTATGTGTCTGAGGCAGCAGGATATACAGACTGTTGTTTCCCGTCAGCTCAAACCTCATCACCTGGAAACACAAACAACGGAGGTGTTCTGCCAGAGGTAAATAAAACCTTGTCAGAGATTAGGTTTGGCCATGACAACATTCTGCACTGACCATACTTTGAAACTGAAGTTGAGGGATGGCTAATGTTTGTCTTGAAAATGCTATGTACAACTGGTTCATTACTTTACTTTGTTCATATGAATCCTTCTAACACATTTTACCTGTGTTTTCAGCTGTGGGACAAACGCCATAGATCCTTGAAAATCGTCATTTCTTAAAACAGGCACTTTTACCATGTCACCATCCAGTTTTGTAAAGTATCCTTTTGAGGTCTTTTCATCAAACCTTATGGTCCACATCCCTGAAAAACACGCACACTTTTTATTTTTAAGCCACTATACAAACCCTATAATAAAGCACTCATGTACCACTAAAGGACACTGCATTGAGAAGCATCAGCTGAGTGCTCTGTGGAACATCCTTCACCAGTTCTCTGATTTTATCTTTGGTTTTGTCCGCCACCCAGCTGTTGATCATCTGAACATTCTCCTCACTGTCTTCTTTCAGCTTGACAGGCTCTGAGTCATAAAATTCATCTGACTGCTTTAGAAAAGATCTGCTGAGATTGAGTTCTACGAAGAGAAAATATTGATTAAAAAAAAAAGAGCACAGAATGAAAAGCCTGAACTATGTACTGTTGCTATTTTTAGTTTAATAAAAGCAGTACCTCTGTTGTAGTAGATCTGGGAGGCCATTTGCAAAGATCCAGATAGCTTCTCTCTGAGTCTTTTCATCTCGGAGTGAACACAGTGGAACATGGGAGGGAGTGAGAGAGCCCCCTCGAGGGCTGCACGGGTTTTATTTCTTGATCCTAGACGTCACAAAATCAAAGAAACACTTTTGTTGCCCCAGTTTTACGTTTCAAAAGGGGTTTGAGTGCACATGACAGGTTTTCATGTTTTTCTAATTAGTACTTGGTTTGGTGGGATACTACCTGTGGTAAATATGTATCCTGATGAAAAGAAAAGTACTGAATTACAGGAAGTAGTGCTGAAAACCTGTATCTCCAAAAAGCAAGAACAATTTATGCACTTAGAACACAGTTTTCTGACAATTTAAATATTGATTAAACAGAATAGATTAGTTTTCATCTGTTGTATTAGGCTAATCATAACTATTGTGTGACTTAGTTTTGGCCCTTGTTAGTTAACATTATGGTTGCTAGGTATGGTCAAAATGACCTTTTCTTATGCCACATCTGCTGCACATATTATTTTTATGCACTGTCCATATCTAACCAATAATCAATAAATATATGCTGTTAACTATGATTTAGTAGGTCATATGTATTTTAAGACAGATACAAATCTATGTGAAATTTGTATCTGCCTTAATTAAGTATGCTTATTCTTTTACCTAACAACAAATGTGCCAAAGCTCCACTGATGCTTATTGGTGAGTAGAGAAAGTTGTTCAGTGGCTTGGATTCTTTGAAGGCCGAGTATAGTTTAAATGCAAACTCAGTCAATGATTCCTTCAGAACAGAGCCAGTGACGCGGGTGTTTTCGTGGTCGCCCTCACATTCTTCCCAGGGGGTGGTAAAGCCTTCACAGGAGTGAGGTGGAAGGGTTGGAGCAGCTGGAAAATGGGCATCGGATTAGATAAACATTTTTTATATTTTGTTGCATAAAAATACCTTACATTTCACAATAAGTTCAACCGTGCTGAGTCTGGCTCCATCGGGAGAATCACAGTGGTACAGCCCCTGGTCCTCCATGGTCACATCTCTTAAGCTCATGGTTTGGTCATGGTCCATGGGGTAGAGCAGTCCCGCTTTTCCATCTTCACTCATTGTATGATCAGCGTGGGTCAACATTTTTATTTTATTGTTTGCCATTTCTTTGAACCACAGTGCGTTGCCTTTGACTTGATGATCAGATCCATAATTGCAAGGAAGACGGGCATTGGTTCCTTCTGCGACCAGCATGATATAGCTTATGAATCCTGCAGAAAAAAGATAAAATGTTTAGAGTTAAGTTCTATATTATAAAAAATATTCTTCAAAAATGATAGCCCACCTTTAACGATCACAGAGTAAGTTCTTCTCATCTCAAAATTTTGGTCTGGGTCCATCGCAGAACACACATACTCGCCCTGATTTTCAGTTTTTACTGGAGATATGGACAGATGTGTGGCATTTGTTGTCACAGAATCCGAGGAAATTATGTCAACACCTGCATTGTACAGTGAAAAACTATTAATAATACAAATAATACTGCAGTTTATGTAAGACACTCAAGGTCACATACAGCATATAAATACAATATACAATAAAACTAGCCTAATACCAGTACTACTGCTACTACATCTATTGCTGTACTTTTGTTTACTAAATATGTGTCTAATAATTAACTAACTAAATACGTGTCTAATAATTAATCACCATTGAATTTCCAGGAGATGGGCGCTCCTGAGAGTTCTGTTAGGAATGGAAAACATGGCAGGTTCAGTGTAGATCCAGTCACTACTTCGACATGTGTGCCTATACACAACTAGACAAACAAAATTATAATAGAGAAATTTACTGAGAAATGCATCATTTATGTTAAATATTTAAATATATAAATTTACCTTGAAAAGGAGCTGCAGTATAAGACAAATGATCCACTGATTCATCTAAATAAATAAGATTTTCAACACATTTAGCAAAACTTAACATCAGCAATATTTGTAATACTTATATTGCAATCTTGCAAACTAATATTGCAATCTATTAACAAGCATATAAGCAACATATTGATCATTTAAGGAAAAAACTGGTCTACAGATGGTAAAATGTTTTCATACCATCACAGAATGTTGTGTCCAGGGTCTGTACAAGCTCTTGAAATTAAGTAGGCTTAATCCTGCTCTTTTGTCTCTAGTTACACTGCACTGACCTATCTGTGCCAGTGATTGTTGGTTTAGACATGTTTGTTTGCATAGTGTGGTGTTCTGACAGTCTGGAAATCACATGATTTCTCAATTCAGCAATTTATCACCAGGATATTTTGTAATTCTATTTAGAATTTCTATTGGAGTACTTAAAATAAAATAATGAATTCCATGGGTTTTTGCCACACCCCCACAACCAGGTTAGCTTCTCTCTTGAGTTGTGGAGTTTTTATTTTTTTGATTGATTGATTTTATTTTTTATTTTATTTTTTTATTGATTGATTTTATTTTTTAAGGAAGTATAGGATAGTTATTGTTTTGTTAGTATGTAAATGTTTGTCTGATTACCAAGAGAGGCCATATAAATTAAATACATTGAAATTATACTGAGATGTGGTTGTTTTAAATCAATCTCCACAACACTTGGTAAGCATAAATATTTCGATTTTGTCTAAGTATATTAATAGCTCTATCATCCATAGATATTTTTGCCGGATGCCCTAACTTTGGTCGATCAACTGCTCTGTGCTTGATTGGATTGGCTGTAAGGACTTTGGGCGGAATCAGGCATTAGCAATCGAGAGCCGGGAGTTAAAAAAAACTCACCAAAAAAAAAAAAAACAGAGGAAGGCAGCAAACTTTTGAAAAGCTCTTTGTCGACGTTAATAATCCTACATTTTTATGTTTTTAGTATAGTGCTAACTGGGGCGACAATCATGTGAAGAACTAGTAAATAGAAAACAGATGGATGTGTCCGTGTTGGAGAGAGGAGTCCGTGTAAAACAGTAAGTTGTGAGACTTGTTGGTCATCTGACCGACTAGCGGAAAAGAGGACAACAATGGCAGAAATCTACAACAACGTAGCGATATTGACCGAGTTCTATATTGACTAAACTTTAAAAAGGACATTGTTTGCATTAGTTCACCACTCTAGGGTGTTTGAAATGGCTTATTTAAAAACAAAAGGAACTTCAGCCTCCAAACTTTCACATAACGCGTTATTTAAGAATGAAAGCGCAGCCGCACACACAGTTTTATAGTCAGCCTACATGATCACATATGTTCCTGTATGTTTGATCTTTGTACATGTCCCAGAGTAGCGTGCCCATAGTCTAATTGTGCGCATGTGTCTCTTTCCGCTTTAGTGCGCATTAGCCCTGGACCTCAGGAACCCGGGGTGTGAGGATATCACCATGGCGACGCAGTTCAGCATTGATGACGCCTTTATGCTGGAGGGCGACGAGGAGGGAGCTGTGTCTGATGGAGAAATGCAGGCTTGGAAAGGCAGGGAGAAGGACAGAGAAGCTGGAGACATGACGTTTGGTCCTCTGTCCTTTTCTAAACCACAGAACACCCCCTCACCTGCCAGTACTGGGCCCCCAGAGCACACCAACCTGAAGTACCAGGTAAACAAGAGGCCCAACATGAATCCATCACTTCATGCACATGCGGATTTTTTTAAGTGTCATTATATGTTTGTCTTTGCAGAATCTGGAAAATGAAGAAACATTAGGCAGTAATGGAAATTCCACTTTCAATAACTTCTTTAAAATTAGGTAAGTTAAAATGACTTACACATATGTATTGGGCTGGTATAATACCTGGGTGCTAGTGTGCTGAGGTTTTTCTCTTATCTTTATGAACAGTGATCCTTCGACCCTGTCCTACTGCAGCTCTCAGTGGTCTTTCAGCACTTTGAGTTCTGTTACACAGCTCTCTGCACACTGTTGCGGGTAATTTCAATAACATTCAGCAAAGATCTCAATATACCGAACAGCAAGTAGTTTGATTTGCCTTGACATGTTTTTTAGGTGGGTCTCTCACCCGCTGATCAAAACCAATAGAAAAGTTGTACTCGCCTCATTTCTTCTCCTCATTACTGGAGTTGGTAAGTTTAAAAAAATAAAATAAAATATGGCCATTATCAAATATTTTACAGTAGAATGCAACTGGCATTCTATTTTTTTTTCTCTCTTGATTTGTGGAGGTTTTATTTTTGATTGATTGATTTTATTTTTAATTAAGTATAAGATAGTTGTTTTCTTATTGTGTAAATGTGTGTCTGATTAAAATGCAGTTGGCATTCCACTTTGTTTAATTATGAATCATGGGTGGATAGCCAAAGACAAATTTCCCACTCATGGGACAATAAAGTTAATTTTGAATCTTGAGTTTCATCTCTAAAATGGCTAATTTATTTAAGAGGTTAACAAACGCAATTATTTATAATGAATTTGGTGGAGGCAAAGCCGTTCTTTATTTGTAGTACTATTACAGCCAATCCAGATTAAGAATTTAATTTATTTTGTTTTTTTTAAGCACTCATCTTCACTGGTGTTGTCATACAACTGAACCCAAAAGCAGGTAGGAATAAGAATTATATTGGTGATTACATGGTGTTGTTAAGCCTTGTAGTGTTTTGACAATACGCTGTATTTCTGGTGTACAAAGATATTGTAAACACAACTCTTGTGAAGTACTTTGTTAATAAATACTTATCTGTCCATAGTATGTGTGGATGTTAGCTCACCACTCATCATATTTCTTTTGCAGGTGTTTCAAGTGCCATTTTCTTTGTTCCTGGGTTTCTCCTTTTTATTCCTGGAGGTAAACATTTTAAACTACGTTTTCTCCATTTCTATTTATACAAATGTAACAACATTGTTGTCTTTATGTATAGTGTACCATGTCATTTACATAAGCTGTGCTGTGCGGGGACGAAGAGGCTTCAAGTTGTTCTACCTGCCTTATTTTGAGAAGTGATATCTTTTGATTTGATCTTAATAGCCATTTTACCATGTATTTTATGTGTGGCACTGGTAACAACCACTACAAATTCAACCACTTAGTGCATTTTATGATGTTTCCAACATGAGTTCTCTACGTGTCTTTTTTTACTTATTTTCTTTTGTGTAACTGTGAAATTACAATAAATTGTGTCTATAATATCAGTGTATGTATGGCCTACAGTGTGATGGCTTCTTTCTTCAACCCTCACTTGTGGTTCGTCACATTTTACGCACTTTTGTCTTTTCATCTTTCAATCATTTTGTATATCCAAATGGCATGAAATTTGGTGAGGTGGTGGCTTTTTGAATGACATTTAAACTTTCTCCTCAACAACTATGTCAGACCATCCGTACACTGCACACTTTGTTGATAAAATGGTCATGTTTATGTTAAGTGCATCAAATGTGAAACCAGGCTCAGTGCAAGTGCATCTCAGGCACAGCCCAGAGCAGTCAGGGAGTGTTCTGTACCTTAGAGAGAAAGGTTTACACCACCTCCAGACTCTGGCTGCCACATCTAAAGAGTCCTCAGGGCTATTTTATGGTCATTTTCTACAGCCTTCTTTACATGCACAGACATGCACGTGCACACGCGTGCAAACGTACGTGCATGTGCTTGCGCACGCACACACTCACTCACGCACACACACACACCCCCACACACACACCACACACACACACACACACTAACAAAACAGCAGAGTGATTTTCGTCTCTGTCGGTGCATGTTTAGTCTCTGTGTGCTCTTTTAGTGTTGTGTTTATTGTTTATTGATCAATTAAACATGGACGCTGTCGGTTTAAATGAGGGAAAAAAATGCACAAAAAAGCACAAAATCAATTAATTTGATCGATGTTTACGATTAATATTTTTTTTAAATAAAAAACAAACAAAAAAACCAAACAAAAAAAAAACTATATAGCGCTGATTAAGTTGAGTTAGTTTTTCATTATTCCATGGGTAAATATAGTGCCACTCTCAGTTAGGTTAAAGATGCACTTGTTTTTTTTTTTTTTAGCAATATCAGAGGGTTAAATATGCACTTGTATGAGTTTTTAAAATTGTATTTATTTATTTATTTATTTATTTTATTTTTTACCTGAGGGTTAAACATGTCCAGTATCTAAAGGGGGCGCCATTGAGCTGACTCCATCCATGGCTGACTGTAGGCCCGGGCGGTGAGAGTCGTCAATCATCGTCATTTGTCGTAAAATCAGATACGCTTAAGGATGGAGGAAGTAGCACGAACGCTTTTGGAAGAAGGGATAATAAAGAAACTAGTCAGTCCCGGCAAAGGAGAGCTACCTGAATTTCCTAATGGGACCAAGGTAAGAGCGGAGTCAGTCTGATCAGTGCTCTATCAAACGCTAACGGAAATAAACCACGGAACAAGCTAGCTTATGCTAACACAAGACATCCTGGTCTGTGTATTCATTGCTGAGGTTACATTTTGCACGTATTTTACATTTAGCGTTACAAATGGCACCGTGTATGTGATATATAAACGTGTTATTTGTGCTGTGACTGGTGTTGTTGATTTGTTCGATTTTACCCTTTTTTCTCATCTATAGAAGAAAACGTGTGGGCGGGATTTATGGGTTGTTATTATAGCGCTGATTGGACCGTGGCACATGTCAATATATTTAGGCGAGCTCTTATTGGTCAAAATCGTTTTGTAGATTGACGTAGAATCTTTTCTTTCCTTCGTTTACAGTATAAACAGCGGCGTTAGTATCAAATCCTAAATAAGAGTACTCGTCCTAACTAAAAGTCACTGGAAAGCTAATTTTCTCAAATACCGACTGGTGTACTTCTAGTTAAACTTAGTTGGTAGAGTAGAGGAAAATCATACACATGACACAATCTTCCCAGTAATCTAACCCCCCCCAGATCAGTCACAATCAGTAGCGACAGTGGAGTGTTTGTCCTCTGATTCGAAGGTTTGTAGTTGGAGACCTGCTCTTAACGTAAAAAAAAAAAAAAAAAAAAAACATTGGTTGAGTGGTCAGACCCACTGATCCACAGGTTGGCGGTGTCCTGCTCTCACAGGTGAATGCTGTTGTTGTGTCCTTGGGCAAGACACATAACCTACTTCGCAAATTGTGACCATTTACCACTGCAATAACAAACTCTTAAAGTCACTAGTGAGAAAATCATCAATCCTGTCTTAAAAATATATAAATACAAGAAGAACAACAACAACAATTTTTAGGCTGTATTTGACTATCCAAAGTGTACATAACTCTGTATGTAAAGTAAAATATGCAGTTACGTGTGTATTCCTGTGTATGGATAAGTGTGTAGGGACCATTTTTAAAACTTGCCTAATTTTATGCTGAAACTGGAAACCAACATGGATTTAAAGTGATGTTATTTTATATTTATCAGTGTTAATTCTAGGCCTGTCACAAAAAGTATAATATCGACTTATCAGTCAATGTATGACAGATGGAATGATTATCTTTGGGGGTTAATATTTATTGTGGGTATTTTTTCTGTGTGGTAGTGGGAAACTTTTTGTTATTTTTCTGTACCATGATGAGATTTGAGCTGCAGAGCATTGAGTACATACCTTCTATGACTCACTAGTTGTTTCATTTATTAATTGCAGCTCATGTTCATTAACAATACTATATGTAGAATATTTTTTTGGTGGGGGGGTTGTGGCAGAAGCATAATGGCATTAAATATGGTTTATAATCCGTTTCTTTCTACACTGTTTGGTATTCTGTTTCCAGGTGATATTTCACTACCGCACGAGTCTGTGTGATGGCACACTGCTGGATGACTCCCGGACCATGGGGGGACGTAGTAAACCCATGGAGCTAATCCTGGGCAAGAAGTTCAAGCTGGCAGTATGGGAAAGACTGGTCATCACCATGAGACCAGGGGAAATATCAGACTTTACCTGTGACAGTAAGGTATTGTGATGCCGCTAATTTATCCGATGCAAGTTGTCACATACAAAGAAGTGGCAGCCTATACATGTGCACCATTTGCTGACAGATGCAATGTTCTTACTAAATAAAGCTTTTAAACATTTCTATGCTGTATTTAATTAGCTATATTTCAGTCACATATATAAGTGTGCAGAAACTTTGGCAAGAAGTAAGCATTGCTGAGTCCGTGTTACGGATGTTGAACAGTGCAATGAATTCATAGACTTTGACCACTTTGTTTAAATAAAGTCTGCCTCCTTTAATAATCATTTCTTTGACCTCTTCATCAGCATACAGCTCTTTACCCATTGGTGTCCCAGTCCCTTCGGAACATCAGTGTTGGTAAAGATCCACTGGAAGGACAGAGGCACTGCTGTGGCATTGCTCAGATTCACTCCCATCACTCTCTGGGCAACAAAGACCTGGACGATCTTCAGGCACATCCGCAGCCTCTTGTGTTCTCAATAGAACTTCTGGAAGTGAGTTAAAGGTCCTATATTACACAAAATTGACTCTTTGAGTTGTGTTTTGTTTCATTCACATATGAGTTTGAATAATCCTGCATCATTAGTTGGTGTACATCTCTAAAGCTTAAAATATTCAGTTCCACCTTGTGATGTCATGTAGTGGTAGTTTTCAAGTTAACAGTCACATTTTAGCTTTAGTTTAGTAGAGATTTCAGGGCTGAAATAATCCAAATGATTCTAGTGAAGGTGTGTGGAGTTTAAAAACACAGTGTAGCACTTCCTGTATTGCCACATGACATCACAAGGTGGAAGGGAGTGTTATTAGTTGAACTTAACCTAAATATACAGGGTTTGTGTGTTTAAGCATGTGTGAATGAAATAAAACCAAACTCCAGGTATGTTTTCGATGAAGAAGCGACATTATAATATGGATCAGAAAATGGCCTTTACAGTTTTTTTCCTTATTAACATATTTCCAGTTGTAATACATTCAGCATAAATCTTTCCTGAACTTCCTTAGGTGCTGCCTCCAGGAACCTTCCAGATGGACCTGTGGGCAATGACAGATGAGGAGAAATTAACATTTGTGCCTCAAATCCACGAGCAGGGCAATCAGCTGTTCAAAGAGGGGAAAATAGCTGAAGCCTCGGAAAAGTACTACAACGGCATAGCCTGTCTGAAAAACCTACAAATGAAGGTTAGTTAGTTATCCTTACTTTTGTACTTGCTGTAAAGCACTGTATTATTAAAATAGCATTCATTTTGATTTTAAGGAGCAACCAGGTGATGAGACTTGGTTTAAACTGGACCTGATGATCACGCCTCTGCTCCTGAATTACTGTCAGTGCAAGTTAATGCAAGGACAGTACTATGAAGTCATTGAACACTGCTCGTCTTTGCTCTTCAAATATGAGGGTACAGTCAATCGTCCGCTGCCATAGCTATAATCAAGTGTTTGTTTTCTATATGTTTTAATCACTTGCTAGTTTAAACTTAAAAAGGTATAACAATCAAGTAATTTTTATGCAGTGATTTATGACCGCTCAGTTGTAATATATTTTACATGTGTATTTTTAAAGCAGTATTGTAATTAGTGTAATGTCATTTACATCAGATAATGTGAAGGCCTTTTACAAGCGAGGAAAGGCCCATGCTGCAGTGTGGAATGAAGCAGAAGCTCGCGCAGACTTTGCCAGAGTTTTGCAGCTGGACCCCTCGTTGGGACCATGTGTGGCTAAGGAGCTGCGCGCAATGGAGGAAAGGATCCGCACTAAAGAGAAAGAAGACAAGGACCGGTATAGAGGTCTATTTGGCTCCAACGAGGCACCTGCCACTGCTACCACGGTCAGTACTTAAACATGGTAAAATTTAGGAGGTGCTGAAGCTGATTTTTAATATACAAATTTTTTGTTTTGTTTTTTTACACAGGGTTAAATCTGAAAACTGCAGTATTTCCACAAATCTCCAGGAGAACATTATGCCGCTGGACTTTTTGTTTTGTCCTCCCATCTGACCTATAGACCTCACTGTCAGTCGATGCTGTCACTACATTATGCAGATGTGACGTGCATTTGAGGTTTTATGGCCATTACAAGACTTAATTCACAACATCCAAGCAAAAACATTGACCTGCTCTATAATGACTTACAGCTTGTGGCTCAACCTTAAGTAAACTTGTATGTTTTTTATCTATAGGTAATATGAACATGTATCTATTTGCAGGCTTTAAGAAAAGCCTGTTTTTGTTTTAAGTGTAATATATCATTTTTTGTTGGTTACAATTCTATTAGATCACCCATTCCCAATGCGCTTAGCACACTGCGACCCCCTTATAGATCCGAGGACCCCACAAATGTGTTTCAATAAACATACAAATTTGGAGCCCCCCTGCTGTGTTTGAGTGCCAACAGGGGGCCCTCATACCTCAATTTGGGAACCACTGAATGGAAAGAACATCTCAAATAGTCTGTATTATATAATTGGACATAAACTTAATTTCACCCATTTTCATTTATCATTTTGTTCAAATCCATCTATACTAGTCGTCAATAGACACCAATGAGTTACAGGGTGGCCTTTGTTTTTTTTTTTAAATTATGTATGCAACATGTTAAATGCTTTGCATTTCCATATGGTATAATCTACATGCTTAAAATAGAGAATGTGACATGTATTTCTTTAATAATCACACACATAATTTCTTTTATTTTATTAAACTCCATACTGAACTGCAAAAATCTTGATTACAAAATTTGTATACTTGCAAAATTATTTGATGTACAGAATTGACAGTATTACAAATTTCTCAAAAAAAAGGGGCACATAAAATGCAAAAACAAAGCAAGAATATTTCACAATGTGCACATGAGAATGCATAGGACATCACAATGATAGCATTACATCTATTAAAGGTAAAAAAAAAAACAAAAACTTGCAATCATCATAAATACGCACTGGATGTGCCCTTAATGATTAAGTGTGCACTTCATTGTGTATTTTTGTTTTTGCTAAAGCCTGAAAATGCAACACAGGTGAATTGGCATGCAATCAACAGTTTCAATTATACTAATAAAATAAAATACCGACAAAGGAAAAATTGAAGTAAAAATTTGTAAAAACTGAAGTGGCATTTTGATGCAGAATTACATGGGGAAGGTGATGGGAATCCTTAAAGGTTACGTGCGTGCACTTCTCTCAGTCTCTGCAATACACTCCCTCACAAGAGCACGGGCATGAATGATGCCTGCAAAAATAAAGAAAAATTCAGTTTTTAATTCTCACAATCAACAACAAAGGAACCATATTTTATGTATTTGTTGAAACCTGTTACTAAACACATGTTGTAAACACACCGGGTGGTAGCCATGGGCCATTCACCCTCAATCATACACCAGAGTACAGTCTTTACTATGTTAGAGCTATGGAAACCATTCATGCGACCTGATATGAGTAAATACCTCTTTTTAGTCTTTCCATAGCACTTTTGCTCCCAGCATATGTAGGCCTGATTTCACGACTCATCTCCTCGATTACAGACAAAAGTTCACTGTATGTTGACCCTTGAGATACTTTTACGGGCTGTGAGAACAAAAACAAAACAATAGATTTTATATCAATGGTCATTATTTATGGTTGCAAATATGTATACTAAACTGAATAGTTCTAGCACATTACACATCGCATTATTCTTGCAAAATACACTGACAACATTTTCAGTTCAGTGGACATTCAAGACAATCAGAAAAACGAAGCTAAAACAACAGAGATTCATACCTGAACAAATCCCATCGATGGTGGACCAAAGTCACTAAATGCTGGTCTAAAACTAGAGGATGATGGTAAAGATGGAGATGGCACAGAAGAGCCTGAAGGTGAAAGGAATCATCATTATTCACAAGTTTATGTTTTTGGAGTAAGAGGAGATAAACCTTTATGGAACAGTCCCATTCATTTTCCTCATAGTCTGAAAAAATAATATTTAAAGTCTGAAAGCTTGTTCAGGGCTGAGAAGTTATTTTTAAACATTTAGAGTCATGCCTTTTAAATGTGATTTTTGGATTTAAAGCTACCATCTGCAAGTTTATTTGTATTAGATTTTTCACTAATAGGTAGCAAATGTAAAACCTGACCCCCTCCCCTCACCTGGCCTTCAGACTCACTTCTGCTCTTCTTCTGTCAGACCAAAACTGGCAAACTGTCAAACAGAAGCACCGTAGATTGCATCTAATGGTGCTACATGAGAATACAAGAACATAGGAGCGGGCCGGCCGCTCTAATTACAGATGGTCGCTTTAAAACAACCGAGATATGGATATTAATTACCACATAGTTCGTTAGCCTCTGTTGTGTCTTTAAACTCTTAATATTTAAACTGTTTGATAAGTCTACAGGGAAAAAAGAACCAGAGTGGACTGTGAAGTGGGTGGGACTGTTTAGCACCATTTGTCCTACAGTGGTGAACAGTGTTGCAACAAAAAGTTCAAGAACAGAAGGTGAAAGAGAAACATGCAATCAAAATAAATAACTATTAAGAAGCCTCAAGTGGAACTAAACACTAAATCCACTTTTGCGTTACAAAACTGACTATATGGTATATATAGTAAATCCAAGTTTATGCTGCCTTCAGTGTGATTTCAAGTAGTTGGTGACATCACTAAAGACTGCCCTGATTTCCAATTAGGGACAAGAGAGATCATCGCCATGTAACCTATAGTAAAGAATGTCCAGATCTCACAGACATCTTGTGGGTGTAGGATTCTCAAAAACTCAGACAAACTAATAAGGAGCTGGATTTAAAAAAAAAAAGTCTTTTTAATACTTTGATAATTGAATGTTTTTATATTTGTAGTTTATCCTATTCCCATGTGCTGCCAGATGAATGTGAACTCTGATCTTATTTAATAAGTTATTTTTATAATAATAGGTGTGAAGTAAACAGAATAATTATGAAAGGTTGTGTATGTATGGTGTAAAACAACGTTTAATTCTACATAAAATGTAGATCGGTGCTACTTCTTTAACTCTAAGGAGAAAAAAAAAATTCTGACTGGGGCAGTTCCTGCATTATTTGGATCACAAATATACAATTTTAGGTCCATGTAAACACTTTATTTAAAGAATGTTCTGGCCTTGTTTTACATTAGATTTTTTCTCTCTTTCTTGTTTCTTCAGCAGCTCTACTTGAAATATGGTTGTAGGCAGAGTTTAGGCGTTTAGTTCGACTTTAACATTAGACATAAACCTACAACAACAATATGCCAGCAGTGTAAAGATATAAGGCTACAACACTTGGACATATATGTGCTCTGTCAAACCTGGGGGGGTGTGGTTGGAGCCAGATGGCGCAGGAGCGATAGGTTTGTAACTCATGACAATTTCAGCAGGCAGCTCCCCGTAAGACACGCCACTTCCTTCAGTCCCGTCGACCCGGAGCTTATACAGCTTTACTGTGGATGAAGAGCTCCTAAGAGCTGCAGGACAAGAGGCAAAACACACAACACCGCTTAGAACAACACAACTCACCGCTTATTCTACTGAACTAAACCATGAAAACAACTGGAAAATGACACAATAAAACTGAAAAACACGGAATGTTGCACAGTGTGGCATTAAACTTCTGATCGCGACTCTATTCAGTTTGTAACTCAGCCAGGTCATCTGCTTGTCTCCAGGCAAAGCAATAACATCCATGGCGACGAGCAGGTGACAGATCCTGCTCCAGAAAGTTGCACAGCGCATCTTTAATGATGCAGGAACCGCATCCCTGGACACACGTAAACGGCTCTTATTTTCATTCATACTTAATAAAAGCATATAATTTACACTTGGTCATCATATGAGGCCTTGCATGTGAAATATTCAGCCCGGTGTGACCCGGGACACGGATCAATCAAAAGCTGAGATGAGGAGGTCTTCATGCTAATGCTAATGCTAGCTCACCGGTTAGCACGAGTCAGGACAACACAATGACACATTTACAGCCAGGACAGGCACACACGCCAAAGATCGGACGTAGAGACAGTATATAACACATTTGGTAATTCATGATATTTACGATTGCTCAAAATAACGGGGTTGTTTACCTTTTTCTGGAGAATAAAATCCTTTGAACAACGGGAACCCGTCTGTTCCTCTGTGTGAGCCGAGTCTGCGCACTACATCTTTCCGAGCAGCGGCGCCGCGTATTTCCGGTGTTTTCGTTCTTCGCGCGTCCCGTTTGTGTCCAGCCCCCCTCCTCCCCATGACCACCATGCACCATCTGATCATGGAGGTGTAAGATCCATGCACCATCTGATCATGGAGGTGTAAGATCCATGCACCATCTGATCATGGAGGTATTTGGAAGCAAACTCAGGTAATGACACTGTGTATCTGACCCATTCATCAAATGGATGGATCAAATCGATCAGACCACAGTGTCTGTTCAAAGAGACCTGTCATCATTATGATTCATAGGCTTTAGTGGCTGTGTGTCGTAATGACCCTCTTATTCATACATGACCCTGTAGCCTACTTACCAGTTATTCAGGCTATTGATGAGCCTTTTCTACAGGTTGTCTCAGGACATTTAGTATAGCACTTTTGCAGGATTCACAATAAGGCAGTATTTGTGTGTCACCTGTATTTAAAGACTTGATCAGACAGATTTCATGTATAGCCTACTTCTGGAAACAAATAGGTCAGCGGGTCTGATAATGTTTTCAATAACAGGAACATCCATACTATTGAATGTAAACAACAGTATAAGCCACATTAAGGCAAGGTAAGGCAAGTTTATTTGTATAGCACAATTCGTACACAAAGTAATTCAAAGTGCTTTACAGGATAAGAAAGACATTGAAATCACACAAATTAAAACAAATAATCACAAATAATCATCATAAAATTACCATTAAAACAGTAGAGTGCAGAATAAAAACCTTTCAGTCGTATGCACAGATAAACAGAAATGTTTTGAGCCTGGATTTAAACATTGTCAAAGTAGAGGCCTGTCTCACATCTTCAGGAAGAATATTCTAGGTTTTAACTGCATAAAACTGAAAAGTCAATTCTCCATGCTTAGTCCTGACTCTGTGACCAGCAGGAGGCCGGTCCCTGAAGTCCTCAGAGTGTGAGATGGTTCATGTGGCTCTAACATGTGGGAGATGTTCTTTGGTGCTAGTTCATGGAGAGACTTGTTCACAAGCAGAGCTACATTACAGTCTATTCTCTGAGCCACAGGAGCCAGAGACCTGAGCACAGGACACATGTGTGAAGTACTTCCTGGTTCTAGTCAGGACCCGAGCAGCAGTGTTCTGGATGTACTGTTCTGTCTTAAGGCTCGTTTGGAGAGGCCAGTGAGCAGGACGTTATAGTAGTCTAACCTTCTGGAGACAAATGCATGGATAAGTCTCTCCAAGTCTGGTTTTGACAGTATACCTTTGATTTTTGCAATATTTTTAGATGGTAAAAAGCTGCAGATGTTACTGATTTGATGTGGCTGTTAAAGTTCAAGCCTGGTTTTAGAGCGAGAGACTGGAGGTGACTGCTGACACTTTCTCTTTGTTTCTGTGGGCCAAAGACTATGACTTCAATCTTGTCTGAGTTTAGCTATGGTATGGTATGGTATGCTTTTATTTGAAACAGGGACAGTGCACAACATTACATTGACCTTAAAAAACAGGAAAGATGTCTGGTGCCAGGTTATAGCATAAATACTAATTTCCACCTGTAGTCCCTGGACAGGCTGATGTTTATTAAAAATAAGTTTGGTGTAGATCACATGTGTCAAACTCAAGGCCCGGGGGCCAAATGCGGCCCACCATGTCATTTTATGTGGCCCGCGGCAAGGTAAATTTAAATGTATGACTGTCTTAAAATGTCAGTTTATCAGGAGTTACGCAGTTACACAGACATATTTTTTATATCTTTGCAAATTTGAGACGAACCATTTTGCTGATGTGGCCCTCGGTGAAATTAAGTTTGACACCCCTGGTGTAGATGGATGAGAAACCTGTAAATCTATGATTCATATATCAAATACAACACATCTCACATTCAAATACGACATTTCTAAAAACATTCAGCTCACACACAGACTTCCATACCAAATTATTCACACACACAAACACTGAGTTTCAAATATGCAGATACTCTTTCTTTCATACACATTCACTAATGAGTGCAAATTTGCTTTGATATTAGCCATTCCTTTGTCACCTGTGCAAACCTTTGAAAACTTTTACATGCTATAATCTCATTTGGCAAACTATTCCACTGACTCACAGCAACAATCGAGAAAGCCGATTTAGCAAAAGAAATCCTACATTTTTGAACGCTGCACTCTCCTCTAGAGGTCGCCCTAGTGACTCGAGTTGTTTTTTTCTGAGCTCAGTGAGACAAACCTCTTAGAGAAGGACTAGCAATACCATGAATAATTTTAAAAAGTAGACAGATGTTTGCATATATTAACAGATTATTAAAGTTTAGAAAAAACATATTTGGAGAGGATCTGACAGTGGTTGATACTGTCTGGATTTTTGTCATGAATCTTTAGCGCACATTTATACATTGATTCAAGAGGTTTTAAGCTGGAGAAAATTGTTTTACATCCACACACTGATCTGTTGGATTCAATTCAATTCAATTCATTTATTTTTGTAACGCCCAAAATCACAACAACAGTTGTCTCGAAGGGCGTTCATGTTTTGGTTGATGGGGGGAAACCGGAGTACCCGGAGGAAACCCATCCAGACACGGGGAGAAACATGAAAAACTCCACACAGAAAGGCCTGGTGACCCGGGCCTTTCTGTGTGGAGTTTTTCATGTTTCATGTTTTCATGTGGATGTAGTGGCAGAGTGAATCCACTGGTCACCTGCTGCAGTGAGACATAGATCTGAGTGTCATCTGCATAGTTGTGGTAGGACACATTATTGCTGCGTATTAATTGTCCTAATGGCAGCATGTAGAGATTGAACAACAGGGGTCCCAGGATTGACCCCTGGGGCACCCCACAGGTCAGGGACATTTTTATCTGAGACACATTTTCCAATTTCAACAAAGTACTCCCTGTTTTCTAGATAGGACTTGAACCAGTTTAGTGCTGTACCAGAGATGCCCTCTCAGTCCTCTAGTCTCTGTAAGAGGATCCTCAGATCCACATTGTCAAAGGCAGCACTCAGATCTAACAGAATCAAGACTGAGACTTTGCCTGCATCAGTGTTCAGGTGGATGTCATCTGTCGCCTTGATAAGAGCAGTCTCAGGGCTGTGGTGGGCTCTAAAACCTGACTGGAAAACATCAAAGGAGTTGTTCATTTGGAGAAAGTTAATAAGCTGTTGGTAAACAACTTTTTTGAGGACTTTGCCTAAAAACGGCAGATTTCAGATTGGTCAATAATTGTTCAGTATTGTGGCATCAAGACTCCTCTTCTTTAGGAGAAGCTTGATAACTGCGGTTTTCAAAGCTCTTGGGAATGTTCTAGACTGAAGTGACATGTTAACTATGTAAGTGAGTGGTGACTGCGAACTGTTGAGTACAGACTTTAGAAATTTAGTGGGTAACACATCGAGGCGGCATGTAGATGAACTCAGGCTGGTGACAATCTCTTGGACAGTTTTGTCAGTTACAGTGCAAAGTGATCAGCTCTAAGTGTCTAGGTGGCTGCAGGGGTGTTATTTGTTATGGAACTGATGTCATTTTTAATGCCCTGAACCTTGTCATAAAATAATACTTGCAAACTCATTGCACTTAGATGTGGAAATTTGTTCTAATGGTAGTAGAGCTGGAGGGTTTGTTAATCTGTTTACTGTTGCAAACAGGACACGAGAGTTGTTACTACAGCTTCCAATAATGTCAGAAAAATACCTCTCCCTTGTTCTATATAAACTATGGTTGTACATGTGAGCCTTTTCTCTGTAAATCTCATAATGAACCTGGAGCTTTGACTTTCTCCATTCCCTCTCGGCCCTCTGTCACTCCCTTTTCTGTGCTGTGTGAAAAGAGGACACAATGCATAATTACAGTGCAGTAATACCCACTCGTATTTCCTATCACACATTATCATTACCAGTAAATACATAGCAGCAGTCGTTTTCATATTAAAATAATGAAATTACAATGTTACCTATGATATTCAAATCAAATACTTCAATGTATCTTTTATTTAGCGTCTCTGTAAAAATTTTTCTCCCCATGGCTTTCTTTGTTTCTGTAAAAGCTGTTTCACATTTCAAATACACAATCTTTGGAAAAGAAAAAAAAATCCTCAGCTTCTATCTTCTCTCCGTTCTGCTCACATAGAGAGTCCCCAGTGACAAAAGGCAGTGCACTCGCAACTGTGTCCCCAAATTCCAAACTAATTTCAAATGGAACTAACCTTTCATGCAGTGGGCCAAACTGTATTTGATTTGTGCTTTTCATTTAGGATCCAGCTGATGTCTGCTATCTCATGCTGATGGCTTTCCTCAGTCCTGTGGAAGTATTAAAAGTCCTGCCATGTGAGATGTAATGAAAATGTTTTCCGCGATTACCTTCTTATTGGTTATGCAGCTGCTTACCTTGAGTCTGTGAAACAAACATCTCCATTAATGCAACAAACATTAACGCAACAAAGTAATCAGTAAGTCATGTGTATGCCCATCGAGTGCTGACCATGTAATTGATGTAATTATTTTAATTAAACCACCACCATGGTTAATATATTTAGGCTACATTATTATATACAATTATAAACCTCTATTAAAATAGCTAATTTAAATGCTTCACTGTTTTAATTGAATGCTTCCTTGCTGACAAACAAGCACAAGCAATGAGACATCCAGTTATGAGTAATGCTTTGCCAACAGTACAACTGTAACCATTCCAGACTACAATATAGACGCATTATAGCTCCCTAGTGTCACTCGAATGTGACTCATGTAAAATCTCGATTTAAGTTTTTAAAGAGACAATTCTCTCATTCACTTTTGTGAATATTTTGGATCAGATATGATAAATATATGTTGTGTGTTATTAGATCTGTCACAATAGTTTATATATATCTACTTATGGTCCAGTACATGAAGCTGGAACAATATTTTTGGGGGTCAATATTTATTATGTTACATTTTCTTTGCACTACTGTGAAAATTGTGTTTATTTTTTGGCTATATGATCCCATTTAATCCATAAAAGGTTGAATTGAAAACTTCTATGTCTCATTAGAGCAAAGTCAGAACCAAAGTGTTTCATTCCTGCTGTTATTTTACTGCAGCTCATCATTTTTTAACAATATTATAGATTTATAATAGTTTTTGTGGTTTACATCTGCTTTTGGGTTTAGTATCAGTGGCATAAATTAGTTTCAGTATCATCTTTTATCGTCTATATTTACTTCAGCAAAATATCAAACTTCAAAATGTGTCATCGTGACAGGTCTATGTGTTATTCTATTTTAGCAATAAACTGCATTCATCATATTTCTGAATATAAAGTATAAATATCCTCAAAGCCATATCATGTTTTGCTAGTAAGTTATTTTTGAGCTCTCCAACCCCGGCAATAGGCCTGCATGCCAATCAGATGAAGTAAATATTTAAAACACATACTTTTTTACAAGAAAGACAAATATCTTTGCACCTTTAGATAATATCTTGGTTTATTTAATCTCTCATTTTGCTAACTATTAATTAAAATACACTGAAATATCTTGACAGCAATGAAGCGTGTCAAGCATTTGTCAAGCTTTTGAAAATGTGTAATGTTGTGAATTAAATGCAGGAATAAATTAAACTTTTGCCTTTCCTTGATCAAGTGTTACAATGTAAAAGCAACAACTTTTATCTACATTTCTGTTTTGAAGCTCATGCAGCACTAATCGTGGCACAAGGTAAATCTGACTTTATCACTCACAGATTTCAACTGAAGGCGCTGTACAGATTATATAAATATGCATGCTGCTTTTCTAATAGTGTATTTTAACCTTAGGCAAGATACATACTCCTATAAGGCCCTGAAGTCACATGATGTAAGTCTTTGGTTTGTGAGCTTAGCTACTTCTGAACCAGGATGACACTTTAACAAGGCAACTTTATTAGCATAGTACAATTGGTGCAGTGCTTTACAGAATAAGAAAGACATCAAAATCACAATACAAACAAATGCAAACACAAATATTCATCATTAAATTAACATTAGAAGAGAAGAGTCCAAAAAAAACAACAACTTTCAGTCACATGCACAGTTAAAAAGAGCCATTTGAGCCTGGATTTAAACATTGTCAAAGTAGAGGCCTGTCTCACATCTTCAGGAAGAATGTTCCAGGTCATAAAACTGAAGTGCTGATTCCCCATGTTTAGTCCTGGTTTAATCCTGGTTTAGTCCTGACTCTGGGCACCAGCAGGAGGCCTGTCCCTGAAGTCCTCAGAGTGTGAGATGGTTCATGTGGCTCTAACATGTGGGAGATCTGCTATCTATTCTCTGAGCCACAGGAGCCAGTCCTAGGTCCAGTCTGTTCTAGGAGAAGAGAAGAAAGAGCAGAGTGATTGTTACTGTTTTGTATGATGACAAAGACAAACTTTGCAAAAGTGCAGATCATCTTGCCATTTGTGTTTCCATGTAAATTATGCAACGTGATTATGATTTGAAAATAATGGAACAGTTGTTATCTTTTTACAGCAGCAGACTGAAACGAGATTGCATAATTGCCTTGTGTCATTAATTACAATGGAAACAGTTTTGTTATTTCACCAGATTAAAAAAAATGTGTCGTCTGTGATATTCAAGAAGTTTGTTTTGTCAAATATTGCAGACACAGTGTGTGGGACTAAATGCAAAACTAAACCTGGACAAGACTAAGACTAAAGCAGGACCATCACACAACCAAACCCATACATGAGGACTGGAGTCAGCCAAGAACAAACCATGACTAGGCCTGGGATGATTGTGAAATGGGGTATCATGATTTTCATGGCCAAACAAATTGCAATTAACAATTATAACATGATAATTATTAAAGCTGCTGACAGTTTGAACATGTTCTGGATATGAATAATTATAATTTTAATATTATGAATAAGTTCCATGTTTAAACAACAGTTATGGTACTGTGCTTTGTGACTACAAAAGAGATTTAGAAGACCATCATGGAGAAGTACACACAAAATTTGTTCGTACCATTTGGTTAATGAAAGAAAAACTCATAATGGTCACAGAAATAACTTGAATCTGACAAAAATAATAATAAAAAAGTGAAAGTCAGACATTGCTTTTCAACCATGCTTCAACATAATTACTTAAAAAATAAACTCATGAAATAGGGCTGGACAAAAATGATGGTACCCCTAGAAAAGACTGAAAATATTGTGACCAAAGGGACATGTTAATCCAAGGTGTGTCCAGTAATTAGCATCACAGGTGTCTACAGTCTTGAAATCAGTCAGTGGGCCTATATAGAGGGCTACAGGTGGTCACTGTGCTGTTTGGTGACATGGTGTGTACCACACTCAACATGGAGCAGAGGAAGCAAAGGAAAGAGTTGTCTCAGGAGATTAGAAAGAAAAATTTAGACAAGCATGTTAAAGGTAAAGGCTATAAGACCATCTCCAAGCAGCTTCATGTTCATGTGACTACAGTTGCACATATTATTCAGAAATTTAAGATCCATGGGACTGTAGTCAACCTCCCTGGACGTGGCCAAAGGAGGAACATTGATGACAAATCAAAGAGACGGATAATACGAATGGTAACAAAAGAGCCCAGAAAAACCTCTGAAGAGATTAAAGGTGAACTTCAAGCTCAAGGAACATCAGTGTCAGATCACACCATCTGTCGTTGTTTGAGCCAAAGTGGACTTAATGGAGACGACCAAGGAGGACACCATTGTTTGAAAACAAATGATAAAAAAGCCAGACTGGAATTTTCCAAACTACATGTTGACAAGCCACAAAGCTTCTGGGAGAATGTCCTATAGACATATGAGACAAAAATGGAACTTTTTGCCAAGGCAAATAAACTCTATGTTCAGCCGGAAAAATGAAGCATATCAAGAAAAGAACACTGTCCCTACTGTGAAACATGGAGGAGGCTCTGTTGTGTTCTGGGGCTGCTTTGCTGCATCTGGCACAGGGTGAAATCTCAAGACTATCAAGTGATTCTAGAGAGAAATCTGCTGACCAGTGTCAGAAAGCTTGGTCTCAGTCGCAGGTCATGGGTCTTGCAACAGCACAATGACCCAAAACACACAGCTAAAAACACCCAAGAATGGCTAAGAGGAAAACATTGGACTATTCTAAAGTGGCCTTCTATGAGCCCTGACCTAAATCCTATTGAGCATCTTTGGAAGGATCTGAAACATGCCGTCTGGAAAAGGCACCGTAGAAACCTGAGACAACTGGAGCAGTTTGCTCATGAGGAGTGGGCCAAAATACCTGCTGAGAGGTGCAGAAGTCTCATTGACAGTTACAGGAATCGTTTGATTGCAGTGATTTGCCTCAAAAGGTTGTGCAACAAAATATTAGGTTAAGGGTACCATCATTTTTGTCCAGGCCTGTTTCATGAGTTTATTTTTTTATATATATAATTCTGTTGAAGCATGGTTGAAAAGCAATGTCTGACTTTCATTGGTTAAATGTAATAGATTTTTAAAATTATTACTTTTGTCAGATTCAAGTTATTTCTGTGACCACTGTGAGTTTTTCTTTCATTAACCGAAGGATACCAACAAATTTTGTCCACGTGTGTAGCTTTACTCTGCACATTCTGGAGATGTAATAGTCATTATCTTTGTTGCTGATGCTCACAATTATATAAAATTTCTCACAAATGATTCACAAACGATTATTGTCGACCCTTTTTATCACGATAAAGCAAGAGATTATTGTTCATTGTCCTATTCATAATTAGGACTGCCTGGGCTTTACAGCTACTTATATAATTCAAATAACACATGCTAGTTTATATTTTTTGTCACTTTTTTTTTGCTGTAAGACTATAGCCTAGAACAGTTGCTCAGGTGGGATCTAGTTGCATCTGTACTTACACAGATATAAGTATACAATAACACACATTGATCAAAGAGAATCTGATTTATTTCATTATTCAGTTTAGCTAATAGAAGAAAGTAGAGTTACATAACATCGAAGGGCAAGGATTTATTGTATCATTGAATACAGCTTTGGAAGCTAATTTCCATCTCAGGTAAAGAGGCCACATTGTATAATTACAGTGCAGAAATCCTCACGTGTATTTCCTATCACACATATTACCAGTAAATACATAACAGCTGTCGCTTCATATTAATTAGGAAGATGTTATCTGTAGAATAACTACAAGCAAAAATTAAAGGTCCTATGTTATGCAAAACTGACTCTCTCATGAGCTTTAAGCCATTTTATAATGTTGTTACCTCCTCAAAAACATACCTGGAGTTGTGTTTTGTTTCATTCACACATGTTTGAGTAACACATTATTATTTGTCTATTTCTCCAAAGCTCAAAATGTGCTTGTGATGTCATGAAGTTAACAGCTGTCTTTTACTTTAAGTAGTGTCAGTAGAGATTGTCAATTCCAGGGCTGAAATTATCCAAATGATTCTAGTGTGTGGAGGGTGGATAAGGTGTGTGGAGTTTAAAAACATAGTGGAGCACTTTTTGTACTACCACATGACATCACAAGGTGGAACAGAGTGTTTACTGTTTGAGAAAATAACTCTAAATATGCATGGTTTGAGTGTTAAACGTGTGAATGGAACAAAACACAGCTCTAGGTCTGTTTGTGATGAGGAAACAACATTATAACATAGATCAGCAGATAACAGCAGTCAACAGTGTCATATGAGCCTTTTGACACATGATCCGTTGTATCAGATCATCAATGTGACAGTGACTTGTCCCATCTTGAACCAGTGGAGTTTTAACTGGGCAACTGACAACGTCTCCTTTGGTAGTAGAGGTGGGAAATCATTTTAATAATAATACAAAAAAAAATTGAGTTTAATTTTTCAAATAAGCATATGTACTGTTATTTTGGCACTATTGGGCTGATTGCCCCTCCCCGAACCGCCACCTTAACGTGGTGGAGGGGTTTGAGCACCCGAATGATCCTGGGAGCTATGTTGTCGGGGGCTTCATGCCCCTGGTAGGGTCACCCATGGCAAACAGGTCCTGGGAGACGGGTCTGACTAAGAGCGGTTCAGAAGCCTCACATGAACAGACAAAGAACAAGGCCAGTTACGTCGCCCGGACTGGCGTTACCGGGGCCCCACCCTGGAGCCAGGCCTGGGGTGGGTGCTCGCCAGCGAGCGCCTGGTGGCCGGGCCCAGCCCGGTCGGGCCCAGCCCGAAGGAACGATGTGGGGCCGTCCTCCCATGGACCCACCACCTGCGGGAGGAGCCATGCGGGGCGGGTGCAAAGGGATCCGGGCGGCAGTCGAAGGCGGGGACCTCGACGACCGGATCTCCGGACATGGAGACTAGCTCTGGGGACGTGGAATGTCACCTCGCTGGGGGGGAAGGAGCCTGAGCTTGTGCGGGAGGTTGAGCGTTACCGGCTAGATATAGTCGGCCTCACCTCCACGCACAGCTCGGGCTCTGGAACCCAACTTCTTGAGAGGGGTTGGACTCTCCATTTCTCTGGCGTTGCCCGCGGGGAGCGGCGGCGAGCTGGTGTGGGCTTGCTCATTGCCCCACAGCTCAGCCGCTGCGTGTTGGGGTTCACTCCGGTGAACGAGAGGGTCGCGTCCCTGCGCCTTCACATCGGGGACAGGTCTCTCACTGTTGTGTCGGCCTACGGGCCAAACAGCAGTGCAGAGTACCCGGCCTTCGTGGAGTCCCTGGGAGGGGTACTAGACAGTGCACCAACCGGGGACTCCGTTGTTCTCCTGGGGGACTTCAACGCCCATGTGGGTAACGACAGTGACACTTGGAGGGGTGTGATTGGGAGGAACGGCCTCCCCGATCTGAACCCGAGCGGTGTTTTGTTATTGGACTTCTGTGCTAGTCACAGCTTGTCCATAACAAACACCATGTTCGAGCACAAGGGTGTCCATCGGTGCACATGGCACCAGGACACTCTAGGTCGGAGGTCGATGATCGACTTTGTTGTCGTGTCATCTGACCTCCGACCGCGTGTCTTGGACACTTGGGTGAAGAGAGGGGCTGAGCTGTCAACTGATCACCACCTGGTGGTGAGTTGGATCCGCTGGCGGAGGAGGAAGCCGGACAGACCTGGCAGACCCAAGCGCATTGTGAGGGTCTGCTGGGAACGTCTGGCGGAGCCCTCTGTCAGGGGGGTCTTCAACTCCCACCTCCGGGAGAGCTTCTCCCTGATTCCGGGGGAGGTTGGAGACATGGACTCCGAGTGGGCCATGTTCTCCACCTCTATTGTCGATGCGGCTGCTCGTAGCTGTGGTCGTAAGGTCTGTGGTGCTTGTCGCGGCGGCAATCCCCGAACCCGGTGGTGGACACCGGAAGTAAGGGATGCCGTCAAGCTGAAGAAGGAGTCCTATCGAGCCTTGTTGGCTCGTGGGACTCCTGAGGCAGCTGATGAGTACCGGCGGGCCAAACGTGCCGTGGCTCGGGCAGTCACAGAGGCAAAAACTCGGGGTTGGGAGGAGTTCGGAGAGGCCATGGAGACAGACTATCGGACGGCCTCAAAGAGATTCTGGCAAACCGTCCGACGCCTCAGGAGGGGGAAGCAGTGCTTCACCAACACTGTATACAGTGCGGGTGGAGAGCTGCTGACCTCGACTGGGGATGTTGTCGGGCGGTGGAAGGAATACTTTGAGGATCTCCTCAATCCCACTGTCACGTCTTCCGAGGAGGAAGCAGAAACTGGGGACCCAGATGCGGACTCGTCCATCACCCTGGCTGAAGTCACTGAGGTGGTTGGCAAGCTCCTCGGTGGCAAGGCTCCGGGGGTGGACGAGATCCGTCCTGAGTACCTCAAGTCTCTGGATGTTGTGGGGCTGTCTTGGCTGACACGTCTCTGCAACATCGCGTGGCGGTCGGGGACAGTACCTGTGGAATGGCAGACCGGGGTGGTGGTCCCTCTGTATAAGAAGGGGGACCGGAGGGTGTGTTCCAATTACAGGGGAATCACACTCCTCAGCCTTCCCGGTAAGGTCTATTCCAGGGTACTGGAGAGGAGAATCCGACCGATAGTCGAACCTCGGATTCAGGAGGAGCAGTGTGGTTTTCGTCCTGGTCGTGGAACACTGGACCAGCTCTATACTCTTCATCGGGTCCTCGAGGGCTCATGGGAGTATGCCCAACCAGTCCACATGTGTTTTGTGGATCTGGAGAAGGCATTCGACCGTGTCCCTCGTGGTGCCCTTTGGGGGGTGCTTTGGGAGTATGGAGTCCGGGGCTCTTTGCTAAGGGCTGTCCGGTCCCTGTATGACCGGAGCAGGAGCTGTGTTCGCATTGCCGGCAGTAAGTCAGGCCTGTTCCCGGTGCATGTTGGACTCCGCCAGGGCTGCCCTTTGTCACCGGTTCTGTTCATTATATTTATGGACAGAATTTCTAGGCGCAGCCAGGGGCCGGAGGGGGCCTGGTTTGGGAACCACAGGATTTCATCTCTGCTGTTTGCGGATGATGTTGTCCTGATGGCTTCTTCGAGCCAGGACCTGCAGCAGGCACTGGGGCGGTTTGCAGCCGAGTGTGAAGTGGCTGGGATGAGAATCAGCTCCTCCAAATCCGAGGCCATGGTTCTCGACCGGAAAAAGGTGGTTTGCTCTCTCCGGGTGGGTGGTGAGTCTCTGCCCCAAGTGGAGGAGTTCAAGTATCTCGGGGTCTTGTTCATGAGTGAGGGAAGGATGGAGCGGGAGATTGACAGGCGGATCAGTGCAGCGTCTGCAGTGATGCGGTCGCTGTATCGGTCCGTTGTGGTAAAGAAGGAGCTGAGCCAGAAGGCGAAGCTCTCTATTTACCGGTCAATCTACGTTCCTACCCTCACCTATGGTCATGAGCTCTGGGTAATGACCGAAAGGACAAGATCGCGGATACAAGCGGCTGAAATGGGCTTCCTCCGCAGAGTGGCCGGGCGCACCCTTAGGGATAGGGTGAGGAGCTCGGTCACACGGGAGGAGCTCGGAGTAGAGCCGCTGCTCCTACACGTTGAGAGGAACCAGTTGAGGTGGCTCGGGCATCTGCTCAGGATGCCTCCTGGACGCCTCCCTAGGGAGGTGTTCTGGGCATGTCCCACCGGGAGGAGGCCTCGGGGAAGACCCAGGACACGCTGGAGGGACTATGTCTCTCGGCTGGCCTGGGAACGCCTTGGGGTCCCACCGGAGGAGCTGGAGGACGTGTCCGGGGTGAGGGAAGTCTGGGAGTCCCTGCTTAGACTGCTGCCCCCGCAACCCGGCTCCGGATAAGCGGAAGAAAATGGATGGATGGATGGATGGATGGGCTGATTGCCATGTTGAGATGCTGCAGAAAATTTTCCATTTTAAACACAACAATTAACAAATGATGATTTCATATTGATTAGGATTGAGAGAAGCTAAGCCCAGGTAGAGAAGCTACTTTGTAAATGTCTGTATGTAACAGAAATAAAGCAGGAAGCAGCATATGCTTTGCTACTTGCCCAAAGGTGCATGGTATAATGTAGAAAATAAGATTTCAGACCTAAAACACAATGACAATGTTCTGTGACCAATAACACAACCACAATAACATGTGTGGTTTATATAATATGGAAATAATAATGATAATAATAATATTAATAATAATAAAAACTGCAAGCAGTGATAAAGGCCCTCGCCACCCCTTGCGACCATGGGGTACATGCCACCATGGAGTTCTTGCCTCTTGTTCCCGCTTACATTGCCCCTCCCCCCAAAATCAGCGACTGAGTAATACTACTCCATTCAGTGAGAGCATTTCTGGCATTTTCATGTGTAGCAAATTTCAATAGTTTATGACAAAGTCATTTTTTTAATCCCAGTTAACAAAAAACCCATGTATTTCAATGAGAAATGTCAGACGCACTTTTAAATGGAGCTTTGTTCTCATTGGATTTTTTTGTTCAGTATGGGAATGTCCGTGCCAAATTTCAAATGTTTTTGACACTGTAAAATTTTTTGGATCCCATGCACAATTTCAAGGGGGCGCTGTGGAGCAATGGATTTTCTCAGTTATGTAAATTGTATACCATTAGGTTCAGATCAACAGTGTTACCAAATTGTATTAATGTATTAATGCCGGTTTACAGGGCACAGCATGTTTAAGTTAAGTGCAAGTAAACACTAAACGCCATTTTTGTTTACATGTTGGCCACACCGACATTTTATGACTTAGCAAAATCCAAAAGAGTAGCCTATAATCCCACATGGGTCTAGTTCATTTTGAGCAATTTGCAAGTTTCTTGAATGAACATCCATGGCGTAAAAAATTCAAACATTTTGAAAAAAATGGGTTCCGCCCACAATGGCCCACTTCCTGTAGGGTTTAGGGTGGCCTTGACATGTTCTATGTTTGTATCAAATTTCATTTGTCTACAATGCCGTAATGTATTGTGATTTTTGACGTGGCGCTATTGAGTCATTTTGCAATATATAAGTATATATAGGTCCCTGAGATTATTTAGTGACCCACACGTGAGTAGAGAATAGAGAATGTTTAGTGCTCTTTTTACTATGTAAAACCATAACAACAAACCTAAAGTTAAATTTAAACTAAAACTGCAAGCAGTGATAAAGGCCCTCGCCACCCCTTGCGACCGCAGGCTAAATGTCCCAATGAAGATCCTGCGTTTCGTTCCCGCTTACCTTGCTCTTCCCCCCAAAATCAGCATCTCAGTAAAACTACTCCATTCATTCCAGTGAGACCATTAATGACATTGTCACGCCTGCACGGTTGGAAATAGAGGTATGTCTTCTTTGGCTTTTTTGATGAGAGGAATATGTGTTCCAAATTTCAGTGGTCTATGACAAAGTAATTATTTTTCATCCCAGTTAACCAAAACCCATGTATTTTAATGAAAGATGTCATTGCCATGGTAACATACTTGTAAATAGAGGCATGTTCTCATTGGCTCATTGTACAGTATGGCAATAGGGATGTCCATGCCAAATTTCAAATGTTTTTGACAAAGTAATTTTTTTTGGGTTCCATTAAAAATTTCAAGGGGGCGCTGGGGAGTAATGGAATATCTCAGCTATGTAAATTTTATATGATTCCATTCAGATGATCATTGTGACCAAAATGTATATTAATGCCAGGCAATAGGACATTGCTTGTTTGTGGAGCAATGTAATATTTGACTTATGTAAATTGTATATCATTTCCTTCAGGTCACAATTTTAAACAAAATGTATATTAATGCCGGGAAATAGGACACTGCATGTGTGAGTTATGTGCTTTTCTCTTTGGAGGCTGGCCACACCCACATTTTATGATGTAGAAAAATCCAAGAGAGTAGTCTATAATCCCACATGGGTCTAGTTCATCCAATTTGCAAGTTTCTTGAATAAAAATCCACAGTGTAAAAAATTCAAATCTGAGAGTGAAAATTTTGAAAAAATTGGGTTCCACCCACATTGGCCGACTTCCTATAGGGTTGAGGGTGCGGTCATAATGTAATTTTTTACTTGGCTTGACATGTGTTATGCTTGTACCAAATTTCATTTGTCTACAATGAAAATGGTCTCTCATTTTTGTAATGGATTTTTTTTTTGAGGTGGTGCTATTGAGTCATTTTGAAAGATACATTTTTTTGAACATCAAAATAATACATTTTTCACCAACCTTGAATTTTGGGTGCAATAAAATTGACTTTTCGTTAACGTTCAGGGGGTCAAAGGTGGCTTGAATCCGGCCACCAAAATAATGAAGAAGAAGAAGAAGAAGAAGAAGAATGACATTTCTTTCTCCTAAACCATAAAAGATAGAAACATGTGACTTTCTCACATTGTGCCCCATCACAAATAAGGCCACGACAAATAGATTGTCTTCTACGAATTTTTGAAAATGAAATTTGAAGAGGACCCTAGAGAGCCATTTTGTGAAATACGGCCACGATTTGCATATCATTGCGTTCAGCTCACAAATGTGCATAAACGCTGTATTAGCGTTTTCCCAACAAAAATATGCGTGAAAGAGAAATATTTTATTGAAATATTCCAAAAATTGGCAATTTTGTTGAAAATTGTTAGGCGTGTTCTATCAAAATGACGACTGGATTCGATCAGTTCAAATCTCAAAAGTTTATTCCCCTGACAGTTACAATCTAATACAGGACCCGGGGTCATATGATCTATCCCTCGTGTGTGCAGCAGGCGGTCTGTCTGCTTTTCCCTGGCCCCGTAACATAAAAATATAACATGAAACATGAATATGCAAATATTATGTTGAGTAGGTTGTCGCCCAGGTTCCTCCCTTCGGCCTCGCTCATCTCTCCGGGCTGCACCAGTCTATTTTTCCGGCCTTGAGTCTCATCCGACCACCCTGTAAAGGAGCGTCTACACACCCCAACAGCCTTCCCCAATTCATATCACACAATATTGCTTTTAGCATAGTTTCAGTATTATCACAAGATGCTCCACTCTAGTATAAACATCGTGGCTGTCAGGCGACATGATTCACCTCCTACAATGTTGCCTTAACTCGGTTAAAGGAGTTTCTGCAAGGGACCAACTGTCTCCCATAATTCACGTTTTACCTTTAACCTAATTTCAGTGTTAGTAGATGGTATTCAACTTTTAGTATGGTGCTTGTTAGACAACCTCCAAAAAGATACAACATTCAAAGAATATAAATTCAGTATAAAAATGGTGATTACATAATAATATTCAAAACTTATATGATTTCAGTATCAAAAGATATATATGTATATGTGATGGCCCTAAGAAACTTTATTCAATCAATATGCATTCCATATTTTTGATATATGTGTTTGTAATGCAACTTAAAAGCTTTATTACTTGACATACCCTTCAAAATGTACCATGACCACACCCAAAGTCATATTCAAAATGTAATTGAAAATCTTTAATCATACATGGGTTTAGTGGGATTTGGCCAAATTTGAAGTGTTTGTGATGAAAACTGTGCAAGATGTCCTGAATGTGAGGGTGTGCACTTTATGTGAGTTTCAGATGTTTACGTTGACCTTTTTCCGAGTCGGGCTCCCATTGGCCCCATGAAAATCAAAGTTTGAGGCGGCGCTACCGAGTCGTCTTTCGCTATTTTTTCTCGGGGTCTTTTGTGAAAATTAGAGCTCGTCGAGTTCTAATTTTTGATACCACTCACTGGTATGTTGGGGCGTGTTTACTACTTGATTTTTGCCATTTTCTGGGTTTCGGATGCAGTTTTAATGAGTCTCTCGCCAGGACGTTGTCCCAGGTTCAGGCCTAATAATAATAACAATAAAATTAAAGAGCATTTAGATCTCAGTAAAACCTTTTATAAGACATAAATTAGTGAGTTATTTGGCTGTTCATTGCTATAAGAAATCAAACCAAAGGTAAACTACACACAGTGAATAATGGATCATGTATTGAATGATGAGTCTGTTTAGAAACATAGCTGACTGCCTTTTTTCAGAATTTAACTGCCATTTTTGTTTATTACACAATTAATATTTGAAGTTGTAATAGTTGTGATTCTGAATTCTCACTTACTTCCTGAAAATGTGTGTACTTTTGTGTGAAGACAATTATCCAGTGCTGGTGCAGAGGGTGTTGTTCTGTTGTTTTGTATGATGAATGGTTACATTCTCTATTTTTGCACATTTCTTCTTAGTTTCTTAATTTCAATGGAACACTGCAGGGCATATTCTGAAGACACCTGACCATTCCTTTGAGCACTATGAAATTAAAGGCTGTTAAGATCTAAAATAACAAGCACTTTTAATTATTATTCAGACTGCATGTGATGAAAATGGTGCACTATGTTCTCGATGTTGGGGAAAAAACAGGGACTGGAGCCTCAGGATGTAATCTGGTTATCCAGTCAGTCTACACATGCTTCCACTCATGGAATCTTAGGTTGGTGTCTTATTGTTCACTAAGGCTATTAGAAAAGCAGCCCCACGCTTGCCATAAAACTGTGAGGATTAGACAAGAAGTCTGAGTAAATGTTATGCCAATTAGATAGTGTTTAACACAAAGATATTTCAGCAGTGACAGAACTGGAGGGGTCTTTAGTACAGCAGGAATTGAAAAAAACACTACAGTCGGTGTGTCATCTTTGTGTCACTAGTCTTAACTTTGCCAAAACTTTGATGTGGTCTGAGTCTTCAACCTTTCAAAACAAAATGACAGTTCAACCTCTTTTGCATTTGGACGGCTTATACCTGTGTGGCTATTCATTTTCACATGTGTAACTATTAATTAGCCTCGACTCTAAACTGTCTGAACTGGTTTTAACACTTTACTATTCACTTCAGTGCGAATAGTTTTGTAGGATCCCTTATTCTGACTTTTCATTTGCAATTTCTTAACTCATATTTACTTTAAACATCTTCAAATCTTTATCTGTTGGCATATAGTATATACCTATTTTGCTGTATATTTTTCACTCCTTTCAAATATTTGAACTATAACAACATTCATTTCTGAACATAAAACTAAATAGCTGACACAAAACTACACTCTTCCCCCTGATGCTGTAAATGACAAGGTGTGGTCTTAAACATGGAAGACCGGTGTAACAATAATACTTGGAAAATTCCCCTGACTGTTACAGGTTTTATTACCCAGCATGCCATGTGCCTCACTGCTGACACACGTTAAGCCTGACTGTATGAGCAGAGAAGCCAATGTGAAGCCAACAATCCAGGATTGTTTGTGTCAGCGGTAGTGAAGTGGATGCAACAAAAGCCTTTAAAACCTTGGGTCACTTGTTCAAATTCTGACTCTGACCCTTTGAAATGGTAACTCCGCTGTCAGTCAAGTTGCAGACCAAATAAACAATCAGCTGCGAGCTAGACTTTTCAGGAGTGCTGCCTTTCTCCTGTCCTTGACTTAGTAGTTTCTAATACACCATATGCTGCCTGAAACCTTCTCTGCATGTTTGTTGAGTGACCAACACAAGTTGCATGGTTTAATCCAAGGGATAAGATGTCCAGTCTAACATCATCCTCTATGGCTCTTGCTGAAAGAGACAGAGGAAACAGTATACCCCAAAAAGTGCCATACAAGAAAGTTCATTATAATGGTAACTTGTACACATTTAACGTTTTTTTTTTTTTTTTTTTTAAATCTGTATGTTGTGACAGATTGCATGAAGAAATGTAATAAGATGAATAAGAGTTTATAGTTTAATCGTCTTTCATTATCTTTGCTTCAGGCTTGAACTTCTAGGGAACCTTGACCAACAACAAAACATCTGAATCACAGCTTACAGTCCTTATGTGCATTTCCCTCCAATTATGCTCAGCGGCCTGTCACGACCAGCAATTGTGAATTGTCTTGTCTCAAAGCAAATTATCTTGTGGCATTCTGATGAACAAATTGCTGTTATTTCGTTTTGACCCACAGATTGGAACGCCTGATAAAAGTAAAGCAATAAATATTTGAAGACAGATATGCCCACGTTGTATTTTTTTCATAAGATCTAAATCAGATTTATCAGCTCAGAATGGCTAGCACTTTCCTTTATGTGAGTAGTCTATTCAATATAAATACTTTTCTACTTTAATATCAAAAAAGCGATGTTTTCAGATTATTTTTGTTCATTTATGGCTTGAATCCCACACTTGATATAAACATCACTAGTTGAGCGGTCAGATCCACTGTGATTCCAGCTCCCACAGATTAATGCCGTCATTGTGTCCTTGGGCAAGACACTTAATCCACCTCGCCCCCAGCATCTGTATACACTGGTGTATGAATGGGTGAGTGGTTTCTTGATGTAAAGTGCTGTGAGTGATTTGGAGGTGGAAAAGCGCTTTATATGTGACTATTTACCATTAACATATACATCTGAGACATTACAAAGAACATTAAAACAGAGACTATTTACATTAAGCGAAAGAAAAATGTAAAATCTGTCAACTGGACAAAACGGTGTAGGAGTGAAGATGTTTGGCTGCTCATCCAAGCTGCTTCTTTAGTTCTGGTCAGATTACTGCTGGACGCTGAAACTAACTTTTTTTTTCTTTTTCTAAGGATCAGACCTGGATGACTGAGGGATTTCACAGATATTTACATTAAGGCATCATTAAAGAAATTAACTGAGCCCAAGAAAAAAAGCTTATGCTTGTCAGGGAGTGAATGACTCTATCTATAAATCTAATCAAATAACTAATGAACTGGTTAAACAAGATATGTGTCATCAATCGGAGCAAGAGACAAGGATGGAACAAGGAACAAGGATGCTCGTCACTGTCTGATAAGACTGTGCAACATGCCAAGAGGTCTGCCTGGCCTGTGCACCAACAATGAGGCACTAAGTCTAAACCATGGGGGCCTCCCACTATAATAGTGTATAAAACTCAGTGTACAGGTGTAAACATTCAGTCTTGCTCCTCACTGATTGATGAAGTAAGTTCTTCTTTGAATTTCATCTCTGGGTCAAGGTTAATCATTGTCTTAGCAGAAACTAACGAACACGAGAGGAAAAGGCTGAATTCCTCCACAAGAGCCCCTGAGTTTAGTCCTTATAAAACAGTGTGTTTATAAAATTTTGTTACCAGATTATTAAATAGCAATTGTGTCACCAATGAATCCAGTTTTGCAGTTTTGTTATGTATTCCATTTGTGTGAAGCAAAACAACTAAAAGCCTCTTTCCCGCCTCAGTTTTGGTGTGGCTCATCCTTAGCCTTATGCAATCATGTGATCTGGTATTAAATGTTGCTGTGTCAGTGATTAACAAACAGGAGAAGTATTCTGGCAGTTTTTGAAGTCTTCTAACAGATAGTGATGGCCAACCCACTTTTCCATACAGACGGGTTTCAAATCCATCACTTGTAATAAAACGAAGGCCAGAGTGAAAGTGCTCTCGACTGTCTGGCACCATGTTATATGGCAGTACATGTTCTGACAGACACTAATAATTTTAATATTTTTTAAGTTTGTAACACTAGTATACTGGTGGTAGTTGCACTAAATACTTTCACACTTGTCAAACCAAACATTGAGTTGGCTCCATTTATGAATGTCCATTTAAAGTCTTAGTGATGGTCTGCCCACAGCATCTGACAATGAAGAAACCCTGAACCAAAAAATGAGTCTTAGGTTGAAGCTTCAGGATGTCAAGAGTGTTGTGGAGTGAAAACGCTGTGCCACAGTTTATCAGAGAGCTGCAGAGACACATGTAGACGCCCTTCATCTCATCGTTTAGAACTGTTCACTGCAACAAGTGTGTATACTGCCAACAAAAATATAAAATCTATCAACTGGACAAAAGGCTGTAGGAGTGAAGAAAAGGTGTAATTATTCCTTACACAACTACTGTGTCTGAAAAGCTTTAGAGAATTTTCAGACAGTTTGAGGTACCTGTCTTTTTCAAACCCACAAACACTTTAAGACCCAAACTGGTTCACCTAAAGGACAAAACCCTGAGCCATAAACAAAGTAATGTGATCTACTGCATTCAGTGTAGTGAAGAGTGCAGTGAGCGTTACACCGGAGAAACTATACAGCTACTCCATAAGTGTACCAACACCGGCGTTAGAGCTCCCTTGGACCCCAGTCTGCTGTAAATCTCCATCTCAAAGACACTAACCGCTCCTTTGAAGATAGAGAAGTTCAGATCTGAGCCAGAGAAAAGAAATGCTTTGAGAGGAGAGTTACAGAAGCTTTTGTTAGGAAAGACAATCCTTCCTTGAACAGGAATGAGGCCTGAAACATCATCTATCCTCCATCTACAACTTCATCCTCAGACCCAAAGCAGAACAGAGAAAACAATATGGCTAGCCAGGATGCTAACAGGTGTGAAATTACTCATTCGGGGCTTGAATGATTAAGTAGGACTCAGGCACAGTGCACACTTAGTGTAGCTCAATAGACCTAGCCTACAAACAGAAACTGTAAACAATAGTTGGTTTTAGTTTCAGTGTAGTTAGCTCCTCCCTTCAGATGGATATAATATAGATATGTCGACCAGTAATCTGACCAGAACTGAAGAAATGGTTTCAATGAGCAGCGCAACGTCTTCACTCCCATTTTGTCCAGTTGACAAATGTAATATTTTTCTTTTTCTATGGTTGAAGATGAATATCTGTATTCAGATCTTGAGTTAAAACCAGTGAGTGGTCAGCAGATGAAGGGCTGCTAAAGAGATGGGGAATGGCACTTGAGGCACTCCAGTCTGTTTCAATGTTTCATTCATGGTTTACACATGACCTTCAGGTAAAGTAGCTTTTCCATTAAAGGTATAATATAGTGCATATTGCTTTTCTGGTGGAAGGTCTTGATGGAAATGGTTTTAATTCAATTAAATTCATTTAATTTTTGTAACGCCCAAAATCACAACAACAGTTGTCTCGAAGGGCATTCATGTTTTGGTTGATGGGGGAAACCAGAGTACCCGGAGGAAACCCATCCAGACACAGGGAGAAACATGCAAAACTCCACACAGAAAGGCCTGAGCGACCCAGGGATCGAACCAAACCTTCTTGCTGTGAGGCATGAATGTTGCCACTCAGCCACCGTGCTGCCTACACACAAAAACATACAGGAAAATTAAACAACAGGAAAATCAGACAAAACAAAAAAAAATCGGCCAGGCGAGGTGGAGGGAGGGGGGCGGAGGAGGGCTAGACGGGGAGGAGGAGAGGGTCCAGCTGTCATCAGGGCATCTGAAAGAGTTACACTCCACAGGGGGAGTGGGACAGGGGACAACATGTGAATAGCATTGCTGATGAGAAAATAGGAGGAAGCTGAGGACAGTGCTCAGGTTGCCATACTTCCCCCAGCTAGTTATCTCCTACTGCAGCCTATCTTATCCCGGGTTTTAATGTCACTCCCTAACTCCCTCACTAAGTAACCTGGTCATAAGCTATACCTAAGAGGAATGTTTTAAGCCTGGTGTTAAATACAGAGACTGTGGGGGCCTGTTTAACATCAGCAGGGAGTTGATTCCATAGCACAGGAGCTTGGTAACTGAATGCTCTCCCTCCCACTGTACTTTTGGACACTCTAGGAACCACTAATAGTCCTGCATTCTGAGAGCGGAGTGCTCTGTTTGGCTGGTACGGGACAATAGCATCTTGCAGATAGGATGGGGCCATACCGTTTAGGGTTTTGTATGTCAGGAGGAGGACTTTGAATTTGATTCTAAGCTCGACAGGAAGCCAATGCAGATATTTTAGTACAGGACTGATGTGGTCTCTTCTTTTAGTTCCTGTTATGTCGTAACGGGTGAGTGTAGCGGACCAAAGGATGCAGACTCGGGGAATATTTACAGGATTTATTGTAAGAATAGGACAATGTACAACCAGTGGGTGATCCGGAGGTGAGCAGGTGAGCAGGAACACAGGAAACACAGGGACCGGGGACATGAAGGGACCACAGGACGACAGGCAGACCAGACGGGCGTAGGGCAGAGCGGGCAGGAGACATCCCGGGCCGGAGCACGAAACGCAGGAACAGACAGGAACGCAGAGACACGACAGGATGAGGTGAACATGACAATGATCTCGCGCTGAGTCTCTTCTCCCAGCTCCTTTTATGCACAGCAGGTGTGTTGATTGCACTGATGGGCTGCAGGTGCGCGCAGGAGCCAGGAGCCCAGCCCAGATCTGGCAGGTGAGGGGGAAAACCAGGAGTGGACAGTGCGGATCATGACATGTTAGGACTCTGGCCGCTGCATTTTGGACCAACTGGAGGCTCCTTATAGTACTTTTGGGGCAGGCGGCAAGCAGAGAATTACAGTAATCAAGTCTGGAAGTAACAAATGCATGGATGAGTTTTTCAGCATCGTTTTTAGGCAAAATATTTCTATTTCTATTTTAGTTATATTTCGAAGGTGAAAGTATGCGGTTTTACAAGCTAGGTTTATATGGGCTGTGAATGAGAGATTTTGATCAAATAGGACTCCAAGATTTTTTACAGTAGGGCTAGAAGCTATACTCACATTGTCGAGTGAGATTATCTGGTCTGACAGAGAATCTCTTTGACCTTTGGGACCAACGACAATGACCTCTGTTTTTTCAGGATTTAAGAGCAGGTAATTCAAGGTCATCCAGGTTTTGATTGTCCTTTTAGTTTGACTTGAATGTTCTGTCTACAGTATGGCATTGAACCTACCTATCTCCATGGTGACCAGCTGTTGATGGCAACCGGGTCAGCCCGTGCAGAGACAACCTTTCTTACACGGTAGTCTTTTCAGTTATACACGGTAGAACTGAAAAGACTGGAGATGTTTTTGACAAGTCCAGGTCCGGCAGACCCCGCGAGACAACTGCTCGGGAGGACCTTTTGTTGATTCGAAAATCCAAAGCCAGCCCCTTTTCCACTGCAGCAGAGCTCCACCAGGCCTGGTCACCTCAAGTCCCTGTGTCAACCAGAACAGTTTGTAGAATTCTGTCTCGAAATGGCCTCCATAGTCGAATCAGTGCACAGAAACCAGCACTAAACAAAAGGCAATTAAAAAACTGTGTGGCATTTGCCAAGGCCCACAGCCTGCTAAAAGGATGGACACTGGGAAAGTGGCAGAAGGTGGATTTCTCAGATGAATCCTCGGTTGAATTACATCACAGTCGCCGCAAATATTGCAGGAGACCTACTGGAGCCCGCATGGATCCAAGATTCACCCAGAAAACAGTTAAATTTGGTGGCAGAAAAATCATGGTCTGGGATTACATCCACTATGGGGGTGTGCGAGACATTTGTAGGGTGGAAGGCAATATCAATAGCCTAAAATATCAAGAAGTATTAGCTACCTCTTACATTCCCAACCATAAAAGGGGTCAAATTTTGCAGCACGATGGTGCTCCATCGCAAACTTCTATCTCTACATCAAAGTTCCTCAAGGCGAAGAAGATCAAGGTGCTCCAGGACTGGCCAGCCCAGTCACCAGACATGAACATCATTGAGCATGTCTGGGGTAGAATGAAAGAGGAAGCATGGAAGGCAAAACCAAAGAATCTTGATGAACTCTGGGAGGCATGTAAGACTGCTTTCTTTGCTATTCCTGATGACTTCATCAACAAATTGTATGAATCATTGTCAAACCGCATGGATGCAGTCCTTCAAGCTCATGGAAGTCATACAAGATATTAAATATGGATCTCACAGCACCACTACTTAATTCACTGACGTTATGCAACATATATTTGTATTTGAAGTAAATTATTGGATAAGTGACAAGACTTTTGTCAGGGACTGTATCTCTCCTGTTAAGGTTAATGTGTACTGTCCCCATCTCACTAAATAAACAAAAACCTCTAGCTATCCACGATATGGGTAGAAGCTTTTGTTTCTACAAGTCGATAAAGAAACTTTATCATGTAAGATCTGTATGTGCTTCTACTGCAACTGTGTTTATTTAAAATATTCATTTGATGTGTTGAATTGTTTAGTCATGGGTGTTGAGCCCAAGGAAGAGGAGTAGAAACATTTGAACTACACATTATTACACAAAATAGACTCCAAAGAGCTTTAAACCATGTTATAATGCAGTTACCTCCTCAAAAACATACCTGGAGTTGTGTTTTGTTTCATTCACACATGTTTGAGTAACACTTTGTTATTACTCTGTCCACATCTCCAAAGCTCAGATTTCATTGTATGCAGTTATGCGGATTGTTTTGTTTTAATGAATAAAATAAAATATTAAAATATTAAATTAAATCATTGGTCCACCTTGTGATGTCATGTAGTGGTCGTTTTCAAGTGAACAGCTCCCCTTTACCTATTGTTTAGTAGAGATTGGAAATTCCAAGTCTGAAATCATCCACATGATCCTAGTGGAGATGTATGGAGTTTTAAAACACAGTGCACAGAGCACTTCCTGTATTACCACATGACATCACAAGGTGGAAAAAGTTGTGTTTTTTTTTTTGTTTTGTTTTTTGAGAAAAGAACACAGCTTAAATATGCAGGTTTGTGTGTTAAACCTGTGTGAATGAAACAAAACACTACTCCAGGTCTGTTTGTGATGAAACAACATTATAACATAGATCAGAAAACAGACTAATATGTGCCTTTTAAATGTTTTAAATATTTTAAATGTGCCTGTGAGTGTGAAAAACCTTTTCTGAAACAATTATGAACAGTTATGTAAAACTGAATTAGTGAAAGAAGACACACTTTTATCACAGTGCATCAACCCTGGCATTGGTTAAAGACATATGATGCTTTATGTTGGTTTGTGTCACCTTAGCATGATTTGGATGTTGTATTTTAGAACTTAAATGATGCAAATATTTGGAAAGAACCAGGCTGATGACCAAGCAGTCAGTTTTGTGTAAGCACTCCCTCTGCAATAACCACTTCTCATGAAAACAAACCAAGCACAATCATGCTTTTGCTTTATAAACAGAAAATACAAATAGTCTGAAACTTTGGGACAAAAGGGGCGAGGGACTGCTCAGTCTGAAGTGTAGGACTTATTTTCCTTTTCTTTGTTTTTTTCATGATATCTAAGAACCCTGATGTGAACAGGGCTGCTCCACTCAACACTAAAAGCCAAGATGTAAATGTCACTGTAATTACATGACAAACAACTGAAGAAGTAAAACAATTTTAAAGGACTAAGCAGAAGGTGTCGAGTCACACAAAGCCACCAATTACAGATTTTGATTGTGTTTCTCATCTGTGCCCCAAATTGCTTTTGGATTGTCAGTTGTTGTGGAAATTATCTGTAAAATAATACCAAAAAATAATACCAAAACATACAAGAAAATGTATATGATTGTTTATTACATTTGCACAGAGTTTCTGCTGCAGTGGACCCAGAGCAGTGGGGTAATAACACTTAAGCACTGTCTGAGGTCTAAACCCTTCCCCAAGTACAGTTTACATTTAGGTCAGTGTGGCTGGACATTTGGCCCTCTTAGATCAGACAGGTAATACCTTTTATATTAGCATTTGAGTACAGGTAAGGATGATCAAACAACAGAGATGTGAAATAAAACAGCAGACATGTAAATGGAAGACACAGAGTTACCTTTAGTCTCCTGTGAGACTGAAGCATTTGACAAAGACTAGTGCTGCTTTAAACACTTCATGCAGTGCAACGGAAAAACAACACACTGTCAGGATTTGTTTTTTTGTGTATCCCGCTCCCTGGAATCACTCTGCACCTCCGCCTCCAACCCAGATCACCTCAGTACGAACACCCCAGCCTCTGACCTTGTGACCCACGACCTGCTCCAAGACTACTTATGACACCGCTCCCTACTGTCTGCTCTGTCTACCTTCATACATTCCTGTGTCTGCAATAAACTTTGTTCACACTTTCACTCTACTTCAGCTGTCATAATAAAGCCGCGAGAACATACAATAAAAAATAGGAAAAAAGAATTGGATTTCTTATTTCATCATATGAATGATGTAAGACAATGTTTTGATTATCTGTGGTTTGTAGCTGTATACTACAGTGCTCATTGCTCCTGACAGATTTCCTGGGGAACATTGAAGGATGGGTCAAATGCAAACGACAACATTCCCTACAGATGTGATAAGGTCAACCTTAACTAACAAGCCAGACGGGTCATTTTACAATAAAACAATGTTATCTTATAGGACTGTGACAGAAATGACAGATTTGTAGCTTTGTCCTGCGCCACAATCAACACAGCTGACTTATGTCCACATGCAGCTCCATGTGAACTGACTCTTCAGGTTTCCACTTGACTAGACAGCCAGCTCACAGGCCTGCTGCCATCTTTGTGCAATATGAGAGGAACTATTTGAGAAGATAAATGCTCCATTTTCCATAAGTATCTTTTTAGAACTACCTATTTACACAGAGCAAAGAGAACGGCAGCCTGTAAAGCTACAAAGGCCGCTGCAGTGAATGAGCTATGAGTGATGTCCAAACAAACTCCATAATTAACCCTGTACTTACTTACTCAGTAAATAGTAATAATTCAACTAATCACTCACACATCAGGCAAGGTAGAACAGTGAGCCGACGACTATACACTGAGACACTGCTGCTCCTTTCACTTATTGCCTCATTTATATATTGGTGCTGTTGGCAATTTGGTCAGAGAAATGATTAACCACAGTCTGTCTTCTGGCACTGTGCTTTCTTTTTGTAAAACAGCTGTTCAGTTTGGTAAAAAAAAAAAAAAAAAAAAGATCGCGATCCCACAATTCTATCAAACTATTGTGGGATCTTAGAGTTATTGCACAGCTGTAGTGTTTCTTTGATACAAATACCACATTAGAAACTTTCCAGGGAGGCTCCAAAGCATTTCACAGCACTGAATCTGCACTTTTCAAGGTTTTTAATGACCTATTTTAATGCTGATGCTGGTGATTCCGCCATTTCAATGCTTTTAGGCTTGTTTGGCCCAAAACGTTTTAAAACTGAGGAAAGGCGGATGTGATACTGTTCAGATCTGGAAGTACCCTCATTGATTTGGGACCCCTCAAAATTCATGGGCGATTTAAATTTGCTAAGCAGATCAGTGGTGTCTTAAAATGTATAAAGTTTATATAATCTTTTTTTTATCTTTTTTATCATTGCATTACTAATGTAATGCACTTTATTCTGGCATCTTGTAAAACTCACTTTACCCACTACAGTTACTCCAGAACCCTGCAGCACGACTTTTAACAGGAAAAAAAACACATCACCCTAATTCTTATGGCTCGTGTCTTTGTGTCTAATTGATTTTAAGATTTTATTGCTCATTTTTAAACCATCGAATGGACTGGCTCCACAATAGATCTCGGACCTCATTCAATTTACAGCCTCTCCATCGTGTGCTCCAGCTCATGGTGCCTGAGAAAGCCAGGGAGAACAGGGCCTTCTTTGTGACCTGCCCTCATATCAGGAACACCCTAAGGTCCAGAACGCCCTAAGATCCATAAAAAAAACCTAAGATCCAGAATGCCCTAAGATCCAAATACCCTAATATCCAGAATGCTTTAAAATCCGTAAAAGCCCTAAGATCTGGAATGCCCTAAGGTCTGGAATACCCTAAGATCTGGAAAGCCCTAAAGTCCTGTGATAGAAATTTAAGTATAGTCATGTTGTATATTTAAAAGGCATTTGATCTGTGTCAGTCTGCCAGACCCAGACCAAACATTAACATGTGTGAAGGCTCTGTCTCCATCCCACAGGAAACTCGCTGTTGTTCTACCTGTCTAAGTGTAAAAGTTCATTATCATATGGGTGTGAAACAAAAGTCACTCTGCTTTGAAATGTATGTAGCATTGTCATTCTGGTATAAATAGTCAGAGCTCAGATGCTCAGGGTGGTTGGTTGGGTTGTTGAGACTTAGATTAAAGACTGAGAGAGGAACTGGGGGAGAGACCGGGAGGCTCCCAGTCTGTGTCTAGGGCAGGCCTGGGCCCTGTCCTGTCTGTATCTGCTGTAACAAACAATAAACCTTTTTTTTTTTTCTGTATTTCAAAACTCACCAAGCTTCGCAAATGGATTACTTTTCAACTAGAACTGTCATTTTTCCACAATAGTCCGAAATGCACTAAGGTCTGGAACACCCTAAGATCTGGAACGCCGTAAGGTCTGGAACACCCTAAGATCTGGAACGCCGTGAGGTCTAGGACAGTCTAAGATGTGGAATGTCCTAAGATCTGGAACACCCTAAGGTCTGGGACGGTCTAAGATGTGGAACGTCCTAAGATCTTCAGGTCTGGGACGGTCTAAGGTTTGGGATACTTTAAGATCTGGAACGCCCTGAGGTCTGGGACGGTTTAAGATGTGGAATATCCTAAGATCTGGAATGCCCTGAGATCTGGAGCGTACTGACATCTGGAATGCCCTAAGATCCAGAACGTCCTAAGATCTGGAATGCCATAAGATCTGGAACGCCCTAAGATCTGGAATGCCCTAAGGTCTGGAATACCCTAAGAACTGGAACGCTCTAAGATCCAGAAAACCCTCTGGAACACACTGACATCTGGAACACCATAAGATCTGGAACAACCTGAGGTTTGGAACGCCATAAGATCTTGAATGCCCAAAGATGTGGACCCCTCTTTCCCCAGTAGAATGCTTAAAGTCTCATTTTAAGACCTACTGTTGTTGTTGTTGTTGTTGTCTGTTTATGAAATGTGCTAAATACATATAGCTGATTGTGTTGGATTTATGTGAGAGTAGAATAAACCTGTTGGCACTTCATTGATATCCTGCACACACTGACCTCTGGTACCTGTCATCATAATGGACTGAAATGCTTTGAAGAGTGCCTGTACTTAAGGCTGATTCGATGGGTCTTATTTAGGTACATTTTATACTATTCTAGGGCTTTAGAAAGATTTTTTACCTCTGAAGACCTATTTTCATTGGTTCTTACGGTCTGAGAAGCTGGCATCCATTTGGAAAGCAAATTCATTTCTCTGTAAATCATTTGATCCAAACAGATGGAGAGCTTTTACTGTGGCTCACACTGTTTCACCGTTATACCATTAGTGTATGAAATGATGTGCATGTGGAGCTTTACAGGCGAGCTTAAAGAGACACAGTATCTGATATGTACAAAGCTTCATGGTTTTGAATGATGTAAAATCATCAGGCCCAGCATCATCACATTCTGTTGATGCTCTAAATACAATAATATGTGTGTAGATAATGTAACCAATTTTACCAGTGTTTTTTACTTTTAATTTTAGAGCAAGTAATGTTAAATAAAATTTTGAATGATCTCCTTAAAACTTTTAACAATTTACCTTGGATTTTCTATTCATAAAACAACTATTATTTCTGCCTCCTCTGCACATAATAACTTGATAATAAAAACTTGACATTTCAAATTAGCAAAAAAAAAAAAAAAAAAAAAAAATTTCTGGGCATAATAGTTATTTGGGCAGAAGTCAGACAATTAAAAATATAGGTACTGAAGTGCTGCACTGGATCAAAAAACAGGTTCATCACTTCATGACATCACAAGGTGGGACAGAGCATTTTGAGCTTTGGAGATGTAGCTAGTAGTTATAATAAAGGGTTACAAATGTGTGAATAAAATAAAACACAACTTCAGGTCTGTTTTTGACGAGGTAACATTTTAACGTGGCTTAAAACTCACAAGAATACATTTTGTGTAATGTCCTTTAATCACTGGTGACTGGTCACTCGACTCCTATAAAATTCAAAATGCGCTGGCGTGATCAATAATAAATACACTGCAAATCAGCATTCCTCTGCCATCCTTCTATCATCTCTAAAAGTAAAACTATTTTTGTTTTTGTGCCTTTTTGTACAGGAAAGATGCCTGTGCTTTTTAAAGAGCCTTTGAAATGGCGTCATTCTACAGCCCCCTCACCTCTGAACATCCAAGGAAAGAGACACTGAGAGAGTGGACTCTACTTATAGCCACTTACTGTACATAATAGCTTTGTAGCCTTACATCTTTACTCTGCTTGCTTTGTTGTGTCTGATTTGAGTATACACTCACCTCACTCAGGATTATTAGGAACACCATACTAATACGGTGTTTGACCCCCTTTCGCCTTCAGAACTGCCTTAATTCTACGTGGCATTGATTCAACAAGGTGCTGAAAGCATTCTTTAAGAAATGTTGGCCCATATTGATAGGATAGCATCTTGCAGTTGATGGAGATTTGTGGGATGCACATCCAGGGCACGAAGCTCCCGTTCCACCACATCCCAAAGATCCTCTATCGGGTTGAGATCTGGTGACTGTGGGGGCCATTGTAGTACAGTGAACTCACTGCCATGTTCAAGAAACCAATTTGAAATTATTCGAGCTTTATGACATGGTGCATTATCCTGCTGGAAGTAGCCATCAGAGGATGGGTACATGGTGGTCATGAAGGGATGGACATGGTTAGAAACAATGTTCAGGGACCAGGACCACACCCCTAAATGCATTGAAGCAACTGCCATGTGATTGGTTGATTAAATAATTGCATTAAGGAGAAATTGAACAGGTGTTCCTAATCCTTTAGGTGAATGTATACATACATGGTTTATAGTATATAACAGTGGACAAATAAAGATTAGAGATGATTATTCTCCTTTTTTCAGATATGATCTGAGTACGGTCAGGACACTGAGGAAGGAAGTTGAAAGTGTTGCACCTCCCACAGAAAATGCAGTTTGAGAAAAAGTAGATTTACAAGACAAGACTGTCTGATTCAGTCCTGCAGTTAAATCACTAGTTTTGAGTCCCGTTTTAAAATCGCCCCTAGACAATTTCTCGTTCTTGTGTCTTGTGCCAAATTCAGGAGTGTTCTTGGGCAAAAACGGTCCCTGCTGTGTGTGGAATTCTCTGGCAGAAAACACACATCATCATTTTGCTTTTGTCATCCTTCCACTGAATGTATTGGCAGTGGGCTACAGTTCATTTGTGATTCAGTGTAAAGAAAGAACATGCCAGAATCAGGTCCTACTAGCTAACAATCACATACAGTCACTGGAATCATGTACATTAGTGTTGGACTTCGGAAGAGAGTATTTTTTGTCAGAGTGAAGTTTCTCAGCCTGAATTCGTGTTTGGAAATATATTTTTTACATTTGTGCTTTGTCCACAGATGTGCCAATACCAAACATAAAGAATATGGGTTATTTACTTTTTTTTAGATAAATTTCTTGTCCATTAGGTGCCGAAGTGCATTTATGGATCATTCTTTACTTGCACTTAGCTTGCATTTTGCAATCATGTTCCCATTAAGTTGTACATTATGAAATATAATTTGTTGCAAGTTTTACTTTTACTTAACTTACTTACTTGCCTTTTAACAGGTTTTGTAATAGTTAGGGTCTTGCTGAAACTTCCATTGAGCTCACATAACTACGCCTCTTGGGTAACTCATTTTGTGCCCTGAGACTCCTTTTCCTGTTAAAGAATCAACAGTGAACAAGTCCCCTTAGCGACACATTTTCTTAGGGCCCTGTGTATGTATCTCCTCTCACTCACAAAAATGAACCAGATCCCCTGGTTCAGAGACTTTAGTCCCAGTGAGGCAACACTAAAAGTACCTCTCGAAATCTGGCCTCATTGGGCTCAAAAGACCACTCTATAGCACTTCTGTGGAGTCGGCTCCTCTGAAGCAGAGCCGAGTGTCCAGCTCACACGACTGTGATCAAATGTGATAGAAACAAGTTTGAATAAAAATCAATGCTTTTACTTGCATTTGTCCTGATTGTAATCAGTCAATCTGATAATGGTGCAGCAATGTTGACTAAAGCAGCAAGAAAAAAATATGAATTGTATAATTCATTTTATAAAAATTAATGTTACTGTTTAAATAAAGTTAATAAATAATAAAAGTTGCAGAGGCAATTTGCAGTGCTCCGAGGTGGCCAAGGATCCACAGGTGTATCCTTGGCTAATGAGCCAAATGGAGGAGCCGAGGGGCGGAGGACACGAGGGCTTTGGGGCCAATAGGAATCGGCAGAGCTCTGACAATGTGGATTCTTCTGATATTGCTTAGAAGCTGAGGATCCTGACTATGGGAAACATTCACTATATATTGTACAAGGGACAAGGAAGTACACAAAGGATGGAGTACACAAAGACTTCTATATATTTATACATTTATTGTGTACAAAGAACTGCTCTAGCTGTCAAGCTGGCTTCTTTAGTTGCCAACATCCTGTTGTAGATCTCTCGTGTAGTAATCTGGAGATATCTTCTTCTTTTCTCCATGGCAAACCATATTAAGACAATTGTCCATCTGGTCAGTACTTTTGCACTTTTCAGGTGAGACATTGAGTGAATCCACAGCCTCGTCCAGGTTAGATGCAGCAGCAGTCTGCACCACAGGTCAATCCAAAGAGTATTTGGCCTTGCAGTTATTTAACCTACAAAGAAAACAGGTTGTTTACAGTCTTTGCAAAAAAGATTATGAACAAGAACAAACCTTTTAACAGCAAACTGAGTTCCACAAATTGACAGTGCACCGGTTATGAGAATACACAATTTAACAATGTGAAACATAGTAGAGTTCCTTGGCAAGCCCATTCCTTCTGTGATACCATTTCACAATTTGAGTGTATTCTTCTCATTGTTCAGTGCATTTGTGTAATGACTCATGATTTCAGTCACTCACTCACACCTCCACCAGTTAGCTGAATAATTAAGTGTTCAGGAAGTAGTGTTGAAATAAATCAAACTTATCGCATAACCTTTTAGCCATATAAGAGACTACTGTTTTTTGGTTGTTGTTTTTTAAAAGTTTTTTTTTAAGTTTTAATTGGACTGAAAAACATTTCTACTGTGTGGACTTGCATCTCCCCAAACCTGATTCTTACTTGGCCTGGGAGATCAAATCAAATCAAATCAAACTTTATTTATATAGCACTTTTCATACAAAAAAAAAGTAACACAAAGTGCTTTACAAAGCATTAAAATCAGTCCCACCCACCAAACCCACCCAGCCACCCGACAGCCCAACAACCCAACCCCAACACATCAATAATCATAACCAAACAACCCCCCACCCCAACACACCCTCCCACCCCCCACCTCAACACATGTTAAAATACCTCAGTTTCATTTAAAATATGTTTAAGTGGAACAGGCTGGATAAAGATGAACCAGATGAGAGAGCGCCACCAGAGGAACCATCTGCACCAGGAACAGGGTCACCCACAGCCACAGGACACCAGCCCACGGCCCAGAGAAGAGATGAGGTCAAGACCAAACCTCCAGGGCCCACGAGCCAGGGCCCAGCAGCCACAGCCAACCACAGCTCCCGGTGCAGAGGGCTCCTCAGAGGAAACACTGGCAAATCTAAAATGATTAAAAATAATAAAATAAGTCAAAACTAATAAATAATAAAATAAATAACCAATAAATAATAAAATAATCAATAAATAATAAAATAAGTCAAAACTAAACAAGTAAATAAAACATAAGTAAAACATAAACACACTAGCCAGCCTAAATAAGACTAAATAAATAGAGAAGTAAACTAAAATGATAAATACTAATCAAAAGCTATGCTAAAAAGATGGGTCTTGAGCCTGCTTTTAAAAACCTGAATGTTCTCTGATGGTCTCATCCTGCTTATCTCCATGGAAACATTGTTCCTTTGGCTATAATATTTCTAAATATGCCACATGTAGTATTCAATGGGCAGTTTAGTAAATGTAAGTGAATATTACCTAAACTCAAACAGCAAAATGAAACATCTCAAAATACTGTGGCACTTCACTACACCATGCCATATTGCACCATCGCCCAAATTTTACTAAAACCCCCTAGGGCCCCCTTGACCACACCTTAGAGCAGGGATTACAGATCACCAGGCAACCTTCATTATAAGAATTTAAGTTCTTTAGTAAAAAAACAGGGGATGATTAAAGTGTCACATGGGTGAGGCAGAGTTCATTTTAGGCTTTGGGGGCTTGTCCACAGGTCCAAGCTTATGGTCGAACTGAGCTGGTTCTGTGGCTCTCAATCAACAGCTGTATGGCTGGGGTGGCACTTTTGTCCCCAGCGTGCCCCAGTTATCCCAGAGTGAGCCCGACCAGTATACCCATTTAAAGTGACAGAAGAACGATACCCTGAAGTGCTGAAGTGCAAGAGCTAAATGTTAAAAGGCCCATGAACATTTATGAATTATAAAATAGAAAAATAAGTGGGATTAAAAACCAGGGACAGGTATAAAATCAGAGCAAAACACCTCATTAGTATATACTCAGTCTTGACTGTATCCAGGTGGTCTAACAATCCCTTTGCTAAAGGTTGAGTTCAAAATGTTTGTACTCCACCTATTACTAACAAATTCATATTTTAAATAAACACAGTTGCAGTAGCTGTACATAAAAATGTCACATCATAAAGTGCTTAGTGCTACTCACGTTGTGGATGAAGGTACTCTGCCTATGGAATAAATGTGAAAATTGCAAGATACAAGCCTGCAAATTAGACTGCTTTTATTTTAGTGATGTAATTAATGAATAAGGTAAAAAGATCACTTAAATGAGCTCTGTTTAGTGTCCGCGTGCTGCAAGAGACGTGTCGTGAATTCAACTGAATGGCAAGGAGTCAAAAGAAGTGTTTATCCCATTACATGTATGTAACGCAACTATCTCTATGAGAATGAGTATGGTTTTAACTTTATAGAATCACGTGCCATGACATATCCAGAAGGAGGTATTGCTTGAATGAAAAAGAACAAACCTTAAGTGCTATATAGTGAGCGACATGCTGTGCGACAGTTATTTTGACCATTAGCCTAGGGCTGCCTTTTACAACACTGTTCTATGTTTGCAGCCACACCAAGTCTGACAAAGGTGGCAATTGTGTTCCATTTCTGTGATCTCAAGAGGAACAGGCGCACTGTCAGAGACATAGTCTCTAAGTCAATACTTTTACTGTATAGCAAAAAAGACTGAATTTGTTCAACTGGACAAAGTTTTCACAGAGATTACGCCACTCCGAGTGACTAGTTCAGTTCTGATGCTGCTCTGATGAGGGACTGGCTTAAATCTCTCTGAGGGGAGGAATTATCTACAATGAAACTAACACTATTTGTTTAGAGTGAGGGCACTCTCACTTCGCTTCTATCTGCTGTGACCTGTGACTATCTTATTTCTGCTGAACTATAATGGCTTTATGTATAAATCTGTCACACAATCCCATGTGCAGCATTAACGTAACAGGTTCACCAGCTTTGCTAACTTGCACACCTCGCTAACTATAGAATTATACATTTTAATCTAATAGATATTGTGTTGTGTCCTTAGGAAAGACACTTCACCCACATTGCCTTGTATAACACATGTGAGTGACTGGTGGGAGGGGCTCAGGACACAGACTGCCATCCTTGCTTCCATCAGTCTGCCATTTCTCTCTGGATAAATAAAGGTTAAATAGAGTAAAGGTGTGTACTTCAGAGATCAACCCTGGTGGTTTCTGATGCAACATTTCATTTACTGTAATTCCATACTCCACTTAAATGTGTAAGTGTTTTTCAAAGCCATAAAGAAAGAACCACTGATTAATAAAGAGGTCGATCAGTAGTGGCACTCTGACTGTAAATGATGGCCTTGTGCAGTACTGGTAATGTGGCATATACACTTTACTCTTCATCCTAGTCAATGCTCCAGACTTCAAAGTGGTTTGTATTCAAAGCTGTTGGTGAGCAGATTAGCAGAAAAAAGTTCAAAGCACTCAGGAGTATTTCAAGGGTCAGATAAGACCTTAATGTGGTCTGTTTGTTTGAGTTTAGACCTAACAATCAGGCCTCTTGCCTACATTTACAGCTAAAAGAATATCTTGACACTTTTTTGTTAAAAGCAAGTATCATACTCATGGCTTATTTTGTACTTTTCCACTATATCAAGTCAAAATAAATACATGCTGTAAGAATGCAAAATATGTCTTCACACTGGTACCACTGATGTTATTGAGGAACAGTTTGGCATCTTTACCCTCAAGTGGAAATCAACATACCACTGTTGCATTCCAGCTTCTGTCTGGCATTTGATCTATGAGAGCAAGGTCACAGGCAAAGTGGAAATAAAAAGGCCACACTGTTGACTGTGTTTTGTTGAGACATAATGGCACAGAGCCGCTCCATTAACTCCATTTATGCATGAGCACAGAAAGACAAAATATAAAATGGTTTGACTACTATCTTGAAAACACTCACACTTTTTGAGATGACTTACATTCCACATGACTTAAAGGCTCTGTATCTGATCGTTACTGTCTCAAAGCCTTTACAAGCACAACTGGTTCATTTTAAAGTTTGCAGTTATTCCTCACTTGCCTTATGCATTCCAAGCATCCTAATTATTCACCACGATGTGTTTATAAGTGCTTTTCACAACTTTGAGAGACCAGAGACGAGTTTTGCCATCATGGTAATGCCTACTGCAACTACAACTAGCATGCAAACAGTGCACTTCCTGATTCTCAGCAAAATAAAAAATAAAAAACACAGACATACATGGCAGACGTGCTTTGACCTTAAGAGCTGCTCATACATTATGCTTGTACAACTTTGAATACTATTATTAAAATGCTAATGTGCCCTGTGAAATGATGACACTCATTTATCATTGTTGTTTTTATTTGGGTGCTATATATAATGGGACCTCCTTGAAGGCTCCTTTAAAAACTTTGTTAGATCGTTAGTCCCACAGACTTTTCACGTTTTATACCAGTGATGTTTTAATAGTGCTAAACATATATATGTGAGTCACTTTTTTTTTTTTTTTATCAAAAGTTTAAATATCACATGAGTAAAAGAAGCTGCTGTCACAAAATGTTTGCAAAAATTCAATAAAATCAACTTTGGGACAGGTGATGAGAAATGTTTTTTTATATAAACAGGAAAGAAAATGAATCACAGATGATTTCATTTTTGTAGTGTATACACTCAAGACTTTATTTACAATGACTTTTGTGCTTTCTGTGAAATATTTCATGCAAAGTCAGGACATCTCCATGAGGGCAAGTAGATTGCTTATCTGACACCAAAAAAAAAACAATAATTGGCCTGTTTTACATTGAAATTACACCATTGAACAGCAAATACATTCAGTAGCTATTTTGAAAGCAGTGTCTCTATAAATGATGAAGCTAAAGCTGTGAGACCTGCTAAGCCTCATGCATAAGCCATAAATCAGTATTGACAGGACCTGACTGCATGGAATACATCTTGAGCAATTTAGCCAAAAACACAAAATACTTTACAGAGCAGTTTCTGAAACTTAAACTCCAGAATGAATTCAGTCTTACAGCGGCACATCCATTATTTCCTCACAAAACTTTTATATTTATGACAAAAATACAAATTTTCTTTACATTTCATTTACATTCAGAATGTTGTATTTCCTCTCATTAAATTTGAAGTATGTTGTTTTTAGTCCATTCTACAGGCCCTGAAGTCATTAATTAACTGCAATCCATGACCCTTGAGTGAGTAAAAGTATTTGTTTTTAAATGGTGGTTCAGATGAAAATGGCTGTTGCACCAAACTTTTTTTTTTTTTTAATTATAAACAAGTATTTCAATTTTTAGAATCTTAACTGTGCAACTTGTGAGTAAGTGAAATCTGTATGCAACACCTAACAGGCCGGAGCCATGACTGTGGGCGTCATAATAGCAGTCATCCAGCTGATGGCAGAGATTTTTGTTTAATGTTGTTTTGGCTGAATATTTTTCTTAAAAAGTCTTCTTACAGAAGTGGCAATTGCTGTTTTGGAAAGAAACATTCAAACCTCTCATCACCACGTTGAACAAGAATAAAAACAGTTTGACCCATGGCACTATAAAGTTGGTTTCTGCAGCCAGCTAATGGCTACGATGGGCTCCACAGATAGTATGTCTGTCCGGCCCGAGAGCACTTCCCTGGCGCTGAACACTACGTGAGTTTCCTTGGCATTGTGGGAGTGGCTTGTGGAGGCGTGGCTTTGCTGGGAGGAGCTTTGACCCGCTTGAGACTGCACCGGCCTGGATCTGGAGGAGTCGTTATCGGGCCAGGCGGTTCTGTGACAGGGGGGTACTACTTCCACCGGGCGGCTCTCTGGTTCCAACCCCACCACTGGCCTTCTGCGCTTACACATATCCAAAAGCAACTGGAGCTCCTGTCGAAACGTGGGGTTCAAACAACAGTAGATAAATGGGTTGTAGCAGGTGGAGCTCATTGCTAACCAGTGAAAACAAAAATATAATGCATTGGACGACTGGATAGCCTGGCTGGACAGGAGCACCACATAGCAGTTAAGCGGAAACCAGCAGACAGCAAACACTCCGACGACTAGGAGCAGCATAGCAAGGGTCCGTCTCCTCTTTTTTCTCTGAGTGGCGTGCTGGGCTGTGGTCGTGTCACCGATTGCGTTATGGCGCCAAAGACGTCGTGCCACAGTTGTATAGGAGACGGTGATGATCAGGAGAGGCAGCATGTACAACAGCACAAAGGTCAAAAGGTCAATGTACTGCCAGTATACATCTGAGGGCTCAGGGAAATCCGGGACACACAGGCTGCGCTCCTTTTCTTTACTAAAAGCACACAAAGCAATAGTAGTTTAGAAAAATTTAAAAGAATAAAGAAAAGGCTAGCACAGTTTGCCTCTTGGCAACTGTCTTGAAATAAAATCATTTGAACCAATTTATCGACCCAAAAGTGTACAGCAATTTTGTGCAGTCCTGAGTGTAATTACAGTATTGTCTAATTTTAGATAAAGAGTGGCTGGACATCCCTTGGGCATAAACATTGGAAAAGTGTATTTTTAATTCAAAATCTGGTAAGTGATTTATTTTTCCATCACACTTTCTACAGAAGGCGCACAGGCTGTCAGGCTTCTCTGCTCCAACTCACTGACCAGTTCAGGTTTTTTTTTATTTTATTTTTTTTAAATAAGAGAGATTTATCTTAGCACATATGGGGATGTGAGTGGTAGTGGAGCAGAAAAAATCCAAGGCACTCTTGTGTAGAAAAATTACAAGCAATTGCAATTACAAATTACAATTACAAGCCCTTTATTAAGACATGGACCAATACATATTATTGAATATATATACTGAGTATTTTGGGTCACATGTAAGGGTCACATGACCCCACTTACCATTTTAAAAGGGAGTCGCCCGGTGCCCTCATTATTTTATTCTTAAGCCCTGATGAAAACACTTAGGTGTCCAAACTCGTAGGCTGGTCCATACAAAGGACTTAGGTAAAGGTAAGGTAATTTTCAAGTGCCTCATATTTTTTCAGCTCCACTACTGTTCACATCCACATCAGTATGTGCCTTATCCAGGAACAGCACCTGTGTCTTACATCCACACTGAAGTGCGCACCTTATCCCCTGTTTTTATTACGTTTTCTTTTTGTTTTTTGCTTCGTCATGAATATTTAAGCCTCAACTGAGAATTTTGTGGTTTTAGTAAATATTTTTTAAATATATTTCCTCATTAGATTTGTATTGCATGTTGCTTTTTGTGTGAATATTGAAGCACTTGCTCAAGGTAATGCAAGGTCCAAAGAGCCCAGCTACATGTTTACAAGTGCTGGATAAACCATATTACCACAAGCACAAGCACAAAAACTCACACAACTATCACACCACTTTCACAAAACCTTTGTCTGCTGCATACTAGATCTTATATTGAGTTTACTTTCTTGAATGCCAATATGTGACGCTGTGCACAGCCCTGGTGAATAAAACTGCTGCAGTGCTTACTTCACACTTCATACTAACCCACTTCACAGACCTTAAGTACTCTCTGTGGAATATGCTATACCTGTAAGTGAATGTCAGGAGTTGTTGGTAGATGGCATGAGGAAGCGAGAAGCAACTGCCCATTATCCAGATGACAGCCACCCAGCAGGCTCCCTGTGTCAGAGACATGCGGGGACGCAGAGGGTGCAGAATGACCTGAGACAAGATAACATACTGTTAATGTGCATATGCTCAACCAGGTCTGTGGCTATTAGTGCGTAACAAGCATAGACTCTTATGTCTAAAAGCAGGGACGCTAACACAATTACCAATTCAAAACTAAATATTTTTGCTTTTGAATGGACAAAAGTTCTCAAAATAACATGATAGCCATGAATCAAAACTAAACCAAAATAATGGTTAAAATGTAGAAATGTTTTACGAGTCATTTAAAGATGCACTGTGTATGGAAGAGAGTCTGCCACCTGCTTGTCTCCATGGAGATTAAACTTGTCTCCATGGAGATTAAATTTGTCTCCATGGAGATTAAACTTGTCACCATGGAGAGAAGGTGGTGCTAGTGGAGGTAGCCTCACCTTGTGTTATAAGGTTGTTTTTGGTTAGTTTTTTTTTTTTTTTTTTTGTTTTTTTTTTTTTTTTTTTTTTTTTGTTTTGTTTTTTTTTTTTTTTTTTTTTTTTTTTTTTAAAACAACAAAACAAATGACTTTTAATGCTAGACAGAGCCTTTAACATAACATCTCCCTGGATGCAAAAAGGTGGCAGACCCCCTCCACCCTGTTACATATAACTGTATTATTATGAATTCCATTAAAATGTAACAATTACAGTGAAGGAATAAACATGGGTGATGAATCAAGAGCAAGATAAAACAAGTCTAACAGCCCTCATGCCTCAATTATCCAGCGATGTGAGGACTCCCTGTGTTAGGTTAATTAAAATGTTACATGGAACAATGGTGGTTTAGTTGTCCTATTTTCGGGGATGTGAATATAAGATAAAAAAAAAAAAATCCTGGATGCAGCTTCTTCTATTGGCTCTGTAGTCTAATTTAGGAAATTGCACTGAGCTGTTATTTGCGTGATGTGGAGACGCAGTGTGCCTAACAGTGACAAAGGCATGGATGTAAGTTAAGAGGGTGACGAGTGTTATATTGTGTATTGTGCCTGTTATGTTGAAAGCATGTTCCTCAGTGCTGGAACTTCCTCAATACTGACATGAGATTGACAAACGAATCCCACAGACTGCAGACAAATACAAGGTTAGAGTCCCGAAGGTCTTCATTCATTTATTCCCATGACGATACTGATGTGTGTCACATGCAATCAAACCAGTCTGCTGTTTCTGAACGATGTGAAGCCAGCCTGAAAGATGGAGTACACTTACAGGCCATGTACACGCTTTTTTCCTCTGTATTTGAGCAAAATATTCCGAACTCTACGCTCCAAACCAGGGGAGTTTGGAGCATAGACTCTGCTCTAAACTCACTTGCTTGTATTTTGTCTGCTTACCTTGTTTTTTAATGTGCTCTTTTTAATTGTATTCTTTGTGCAGCGTCTTTGACTGTTTAGAAAAGCTCTGTATAAGGGCCTATTAGTATAAGGGCTTGTTATCCTCCTGTGAAGTACTCGCTCCAAAACCTCACTAAGGCATTCACAAAGTCATTCCAGTTGTGTGCGTGTAAGAGTTGTGCCTGTCAGTGACCAGGGAAAGGGAACATTGTTTTTGTAGCAGAATATTATTATTTTTTTCTCATTTTGCCTCAGCACCAGAAGTTGGCCAAAGAAATGATCAAATTTGACTCTTGTAGACATATAAAATTTGGGACAGATATTTGTGACATGGTCTCAATCACAAAAGTCAATGACGGCCAAGCCACATCTCCCACCAACAAGCCAAATATCTGCTCTCGCTAAAGGGACGTCTTAGTAAAAACTTTAGTCTAGTCAAACCAAATTTGGTATAAAGATGCAACATGGCAATAGAAACAAAAAAAATATAGGAGGACCAAGCCTCCGTACAAACCGGAAGTCCGCCATCTTGGATAAATCATGTGACATATGTTATAATGTAATGGTATGGAGATTTTTAAATGAAAATTTCCTGAAATTTTGCACAAATTCAATTTTGGCATCCTGATTAAAAAAGTCAGTGACAACCATGCCAGATTTTTTATGACAAACAAATGAAACTCTGTGGCAATGTGAATGCTAGGCTAATAGAACCATGCATTTGTAATGTGACAGCAGCATTTTCCATTGCTCAGAGAAAATGACTTTGGATTAATGGATTAATGAAACAAGTGTGAATAAAGCAAAATACAACTCCAGGCAACTATACAACAAGGTTTAAAGCTCAATTTTGCAAATGCATTGACTGGATTATTGCTAGGTACTGGTCGGTCTTCCAGGTAAGACTCTCAAAAGCCCCCAACAGCATGGTTACAGAACCCTTGCCTTGACAGACCACGGGTGCCTAAACTTTTTTCATCAAGACACGAACGAAGCATCAGAACACAGACGAAGCAGAGGGCCGATCGAAGGCCATAGACTGGTGCTCAATACAGTAAAGTTGAATAAACTTGAATAAAGTTACCTTTATTCAAGTTTGAAGTCTCAAAATGATACACAAATATGATATTGGCTTTATCAAGGTAGACAGAAAACTTGCAATAAAGTGTACTGCTTAAAGTAATTCACCTGGAAGCGTTTGGCTCGCGGGCCACTCTTTGGACATGGCTGAACTAGACATAACTTTGTACTGCCACGGTTTGCATTTAAATAGGGCTTAAACTTAGACTAATAGACTTTCACCTGCAGCCCCAGGAGCCCTGGGAGCCCATTGGCCCAGGTAAAAGCCTGGTTTTTATCTGCGTGTATGGCACCTGCTTTTACCAGTGGTCACCCATCACAGTATTAACTATGATCAGCATTAAAGATAAGACTACACTGGACATTCACAGAGACACATGTTGTACTCCACAAATCCTGCTGCACATGGAAACAACATCATCTGAAACAACAACGGAATAATCTCAGGCTCAAGACATTTTCCGAATCCAGGTCCAAATCAACAACTACTATTTTTCTTTATAGAAAAACAACCTTTACCTTTAAATCTGAGTTTGATGTGAGCTTTAGAGTGAAGAAACCACAGTGAAGCAGACTGAGTGAAGCAACCACAGTGAAGCAGACTGAGTGAAGCAACCACAGTGAAGTAGAATGAGTGAAGCAGACTGAGTGAAGCAGACTGAGTGAAGCAGACGGAGTGAAGCAGACTGAATGAAGCAACCAGAGTGAAAAAGACTGAGTGAAGCAGACTAAGTGAAGCAGACTGAGTGAAATAGACTAAGTGAAGCAGACTGAGTGAAGCAGACTGAGTGAAATAGATTGAATGAAGCAGACTGACTGAAGCAGACTGACTGAAGCAGACGGAGTGAAGCAGACTGAGTGAAGCAACCAGAGTGAATCAGACTAAGTGAAATAGATTGAGTGAAGCAGACTGAGTGAAGCAGACTGACTGAAATAGACTGAGTGAAGCAGACTGAGTGAAATAGATTGAGTGAAGGAGACTGAGTGAAGCAGACGGAGTGAAGCAGACTGAGTGAAGCAACCAGAGTGAAGCAGACGGAGTGAAGCAGACTGAGTGAAGCAACCAGAGAGAAAAAGACTGAGTGAAGCAGACTGAGTGAAGCAGACTAAGTGAAGCAACCAGAGTGAAGCAGACTGAGTGAAGCAACCAGAGTGAAGCAGACAGAGTGAAGCAACCAGAGTGAAGCAGACAGAGTGAAGCAACCAGAGTGAAGCAGACTGAGTGAAATAGATTGAGTGAAATAGATTGAGTGAAGCAGACTGAGTGAAGCAGACTGGGTGAAATAGATTGAGTGAAGCAGACTGAGTGAAGCAGACGGAGTGAAGCAGACTGCGTGAAGCAGACTGACTGAAATAGACTGAGTGAAGCAGACTGAGTGAAGCAACCAGAGTGAAGCAGACTGAGTGAAATAGATTGAGTGAAGCAGACTGAGTGAAGCAGACGGAGTGAAGCAGACGGAGTGAAGCAGACTGAGTGAAGCAACCAGAGTGAAAAAGACTGAGTGAAGCAGACTGAGTGAAGCAGACTAAGTGAAGCAACCAGAGTGAAGCAGACTGAGTGAAGCAACCAGACTGAAGCAGACAGAGTGAAGCAACCAGAGTGAAGCAGACTGAGTGAAATAGATTGAGTGAAGCGGACTGAGTGAAGCAGACGGAGTGAAGCAGACTGAGTGAAGCAGACTGACAGAAATAGACTGAGTGAAGCAGACTGAGTGAAGCAACCAGAGTGAAGCAGACTGAGTGAAATAGATTGAGTGAAGCAGACTGAGTGAAATAGACTGATTGAAGGAGACTGAGTGAAGCAGACTGAGTGAAGCAGACTGAATGAAGCAGACTGAATGAAGCTGTCATGATGCCTGTTTGTTGCTGCCCTCCTGTACTCTCTCTCCCCCTCCCTCACCTGTCTGTCTGGAGCTGGGCGGAGTCTCTGACTCCTTCTGCACGCACCTGGAGCGCATCAGCGCAATCACCCTCACCTGCTGTGGCGTATAAGAAGACTCGGCAGACTACACTCGGAGCCAGATTGTCCGCTTGTAAAACGTGAATGTTCCAGCTCTGTTTTTGCATTCCTGTTACCCGCCTGCTTGTTCTCATTTTGGATTTTGCCACTTTTCCAGACTCCTGCCCTCGCCCGCTCCTGCTCCTGCCTCTGCGCTCCGGTACAGTCATCTCTCTCTGCCTTGCCTGTCTGGGACTCCGGCGTCCCGCCTGCTTCTTACCCTGAATCCCACTCTTTGGACTACGCCGGCCCTGTCTGTCCTGGTCTCATCCCCGCTCCCGTCTTCACTCCGGTCCCGGCTTCCCGTTCCCGACTCGCTCTCTGGCCGTCCTGCCTGCCTCCCACTTCCTTGTTCCTCGTGTGTGTCGTTTGAACTATTTAAGACTTTGATTCACAAACTTGTAAATAAACATTGTCAACCTGCCCTGAGTCCGCATACTTTGGTCCTGGCCCGCACCGTTACGACAGAATTAGACCGAGTGAAGCAAAAAGTGATTTGAATAAATGACAGTGTTTTTCATGTTTTCATTTGAGAAAGGCTCTTATTTTAGGAATCTGTAACAAACACAGTGAAGGTAGGTCGAGAAACCCAAGATTAAGTGAAAAAAAATCCCAATGATGCTTTATAAATTTGTCTTTGCAGTGTTCAAGTTTGAATCATAAATAATCAAAACAAATGTTGATGCATATAAGATGGTACAAGACATTTCTCACCGGATGGCACATTGAAGAATGCTTTAAAATTGAAAGTATCTAAAATTCTTTGACAGTAAGAGTAACAAATCCTAGGAAATGACAGTGTTTAATTCAGTGAAGCAGATGACATTTTGTGCACTCTGAAGTGTATGCTAGCCTGAAACAACCCTACCTTTTACTTTCCCACTTTCCATATCTCTTTTTAAATTTGGTTATACTGTCGGTACATCAGAGATTTTTCTTAGTTTGGTAAAATCTACTAAGTCCTTTTGAAAATAAAAAAGAAAAGAGATTTGAATGTAGATTTGAAATGATACGGACTATTTCCTTCTCTATTTCCTTACTTTTATTATTATTTTAAAGCAGACCTAACCTGCAAAATCGACTCATCAGAGCTTTTAACCCTATTATAGTAGTTTCCCTTTACCATTTACTCAGTCAAAGTTGCGCATGGAATGATTTGTACATGTTGGCGTGATCTTTAAGCAATTATTTTCAAGACGCCATATTGCCAAACAAACCCCGTTTTCACCACCCCAGACATACGCCGACTGTGACATACTTACTTCATTCTTCAGTAAAAGTTTCTTAATTGGTTATACTCAGGATTCAGCAACATTGTGCAGTAATTTTAATACAATCCACACACGTCAGAGATTATAACTAGAGAACGCACACAAGCACAATAGGTCTGCTTTACTTATCACCATAAATATTGTTCATTTAAACAAAGAAAGTGCCAGTGTGCATTATGCCATATAGCCAAGGACAAAGATGTGACTGTGAAAAGAATATTGATGGATAAATACAGTCCTCTCCCTGTATGACACCAGCAGAGGATAAAACAAATGAGAGTGAGAGCACATATAGAGAACCTGCTTCAAGACTATTTGTATGAGCTTGTAGTGTAGTATCTGTAAGTGCAAAGACTCCTCTTCCTGGAGCCACTCTCAAAGTAAAAGCGTTACACACTGACAGTTCATTAACAATAAAGCATAGTCCAACATAAGAGAAATACGCAGAAAACTCATACAGTTAATTACAGGCTGTGCTTGGCTAACCATGTAGCACCATTTAATTTTCAAACATTGATTTCTTTTGTGTTTGCACTCACTTTGCCCTGGTAGAAATGTTGAAATAATCTGCAACTTCAAAAGGCTTTGTAATGAAAGTCCCATCCAATTTAGTGGTTGATGGTATTCATCCACTTTAGTCTGACCCTGAAGTTCATTTATGTTTTTTACCACTCTGCCCAGGTTAAGTTTGACTATAATCATTTCTCTTTTCCCTGTTCTTTTGCATGACTTCATTGCTAAGTGACCTGTAGAATTTACAGTCTGCAGGATTACCTGATTACTCCAGCCTCTTTCCATTGATCTTTCTCATATTTTGCTTCAGTTCAGTATCCAGCCAAAGGGCACCTGGCGATTCTCAGAGAGTTCCCTTATTAGAGTGTGTTTATCACAAACTGCCGGTGGTAAGGCAGCATTTATGTATCCCACTGTATATTATTCACATTAAATGATCTACAGAAAAAAGACTTTTACATTCTCTTGTGAATGACTCTTGTCCCTTTGTTTTAAAATCTAAAGTCATTATATTGTGATCAACGAAGCCGACTGGTGCTGAAATTTGACATTTGAACACTTTTCAACATGGTCTGTATAAATGTGAGTATAAGTACTATGTGGTATTGATTTTTTCTTTGTTTCCTAAGAACAAAGCTATGTTGGCTTTTGGGACGTGCTCACTGATATATGCACAATAATTATATACATCCCATTATGGCTGTGGTCTGCTAAAGGCATGTTCTGCTAATTGAACAATTTATGCAGAAAAAAGTACTACATAACAATGTATTGAATCATGGGTTTAATCTGCCTTTTAACACAAATACCAAAAAATACCAAACACCATACCTTCAGCTAACTCATTAACTTTTCCTTTCTGCTGTTGTCCCATGTAAGTACAATGATAAGTCACATTTACATACAAATACCAATTTTGGTAGACTAAGACAGCACTGGCTACACGACTAAAGGCGTATGCAACGCATCATTTTTGATTCATGATTTTATTTCTTCTTTTAATCTTGACTTTATGTTTTTCACCAAAACGTGGCTGAACAAAAACACAGGTAATTCAATTCTAGTGGAATCAACTCTATCCAACTTCAAATTTGAATCTGAAACAGGAGCAAAAAGGGGTGTGCACAGATTTTAGAGATAATTTAATTACTCTTTGATGGTTTAGTCACTACTGGTGATTTTAATGTACATGTGGATAATGTGTTTGACAGAAACTCTAAAGAGCTCAGTTCTGTCCTTGAAACCTTTGGTCTGACTCAGCATGTCAGCGAGCACCTGTAACTGGCAAAACTGTCTAAGAGATTATCACCAGTCTGATTTAATCTACATGCTGCCTCCTTGGGTTACCCACTAGATTTCTAAAATCTGTGCTCCACAGTTTGCTGTCACCACTCACACATACGTAACTTTCCCAAGAACTTTGAAAACGGCGGTTCAAGCCCCTCTTAAAGAAGAGTAGTCTTGACACCACAATACTGGGCAATTATTGACCCATCTCAAACTTGAAAAAGTTGTTTACCAACAGTTGATTAACTTTCTCCAAATGAACAACTCCTTCGATGTTTTCCAGTCAGGTTTTAGACCCCAGCACAGCCCTGAGACTGCTCTTCAGGTGACAAATGACATCCACCTGAACACTGATGTAGTCTCAGTGTTGATCCTGTTAGATCTGAGTGCTACCTTTGACACTGTGGATCATGGGATCCTCTTACAGAGACTAGAGGACTGGGTGGACACTAAACTGGCTCAAGGCCTGTCTAGAAAACAGGGAGTACTTTGTTGAAATTGGAAAATGTGTCTCAGATAAAATGTCCTTGACCGTGGGGTGCCCTAGGGGTTGTTGCTAGTCACTCCCCCACTCACTCATTATATATATATATATATATATATATATATATATATATATATATATATATATATATATATATATATATATATATATATATATATATATATATATATATATATATATATATACACACACACATATATATATGAACTATGCCTCTCTCTCTCTAAAATTTTCAAATCAGGCTAGAAATCTATTGGTAATAAATGACTCAGACTTGAACTTTAACAGCAACATCAAATCAGTAACATCTGCAGCTTTTTCCCACCTAAAAACATTGAAAAAATCAAAAGGTATACTGTCTAACCTACTAGAGACAAATGCATAGACAACTCTCTCCAAATCTGGTTTAGACTACTGTAACGGCCTGCTCACTGGCCTCTCAAATGAGTGGAAAGACAGCTGCAGTACATCCAGAACGCTGCTGCTCGGGTCCTGATTAGGGACTAGAGTACATGTGTCCTGTGCTCTGCACTGGCTCCTGTCGCTCAGAGAATAGACTTTAAAGCAGCTCTGTGTGTGAACAAGTCTCTCCATGAACCAACACTAAAGAACATCTTCTACACGTTAGTGTCACATGAACCATCTCACACTCTGAGGACTTCAGGGACATGCCTCCTGCTGGTCTCAGAGTCAGGACTAAACATGGGGAATCAGCATTTCAGTCCTCTACTTCTCTACCAAAGCTGAGTTTGTTTTTTCATACCTGACAGTTTCGACTGCTCATTTGCAGTTTTGATGTTGCTATGATTTGTCCGCTGGTTTGTGAGAGGGCCATCAGCGCTAATGTCCTGCCTCTACCAGTAGAAAGACAGTTGGCTCACAGAGATGTAGCTGCAGATCATCAGACTTTAGCTGAGTTTTATGAGCTTGTAACTATGTTATGACTGTTCTACCTTCTCATTAGCTTACTCACAGTTGTATTTTTGATAGATTCATACATGCTTGAGTATCCTAATTATGCATTGCCCTGCATTTGGAGCTTGAGTGTCATGAAAATTTCAGTTTTCATCTACCCCCCCCCCACCTATCCCATCACATAGGCCTACAGGCCTCCTTGCATCTCTATAAACTTATGCATAGCCGTCAAAAATAAAAACACCTTGATTTTAAATCTGCAGCCTGCTACAGTGAAATACCACCATACAAAGCCACAGAACCATTTCTGTAGTTTTGACCGGGTTTATATTTGACCTTTAAGAGCCTATACCTTTTTTTTCTAGATTTATTGTCATGGTAAACTCTTCTTTTGCCTCTGAAACTGTGAAACACACTTACAAATTCATCCTGGAACATGGTGATCACTGAAGAAGTGATGCTGAATAAACTGAACATATTCCACAGTTTGTCCCCTGCTATTTCCTGTGCTGTTTTCTTTTCATTTATCTTACACAAAGTTGGATTTATTTTTCAGCCAAGCAGCCAAGGCTCTTGCTGTAGCAAAGTGTAGATAGGAAAGTCTGTGATAACTAAAGAATGCACCCAAAAACAAGACGGTATAGAAGCAAGGTTGTCAAATAATAATTATTATATAATTAATAATAAAACTAGTGTTGAAACAAGATACCAGTACTCATTTGAGCAGGTATTGATACTAAAAAAAATCACATTCACAGGACACAAATGAACCTTTCCTGAATATCTTTAGAATGATCTTGAGCTGTATAAGAACAAGTATAAGAGACATATGGAACCTACCTACACCCATGAACCTACCTACACCCATGAACCTATCTACTCCCATGAACCTACCTACGCCCATGGAACACTATGGGACCTAGATGGACACAGATATAAGGCCACATGGGAATATAAAAGAAAGTACTGTTATATAAAGGTCCTTTATTACACACTTGTGAGCTTTAAGCCATGCTAAAATCCTTTATTATTAGTCTGTCTACATCTCCAAACCTCTGAATGCTGTTCTACGCAGTGATGTCCCAAAGTGATAGTTTTCAAGTTACCTTTAGTTCAGTGGAGACTGGTAATTCCAGGGGTGAAATGATCTAAATGATTCTAGTGAAGGTGTGTGGAGTTTAAAAACACAGTGGAGCATTTCCTGTATTACCACATGACATCACAAGGTGGCACAGAGTGTTTTCCGTATGAGAGAAGATGTCAGCCTAAATATGCAGCATTTTTACGTATGAATGAAACAAAACATAACTCGAGGTATGTTTGTGATTAGGAAGGAACATTATAACAACAAAAAATGGGCCCTGTAATGTTGAAAGTGACATTCTATTACCTAAATAAAGAGTGTTTCTTTATTATCATTGTGGTATCAGAATCTTCACTGAGTATCAAGTCTATTCATTTGAACTGAAATCAAGTTTGAAATTTTAGTATTGTGACACATACGTTTTGAATGGAGACTCAGTGTCTCTACTGTATAGCACTCAAAGCCAGTGTCTGTGTCTGTAACAATGCACTCTCTGTGGTCCCCTTTTCAAACACGTTTGTCATACTGCTGTTTTGACTTGGTTTATGGTCAGTATCTTTATAATAACAGGGGAATATGAAAGAAACCCTGACAGTACAACGTCTTCCCTGTCTGTTGGTAAATTGAGCTCCCTGTAGATGGTAATTGTTTGTCATATTTATTATAGGCTTCTTCAGCATCTGAATTTTCACCTTTTTAATGGATTTTCACATGGATGTCTGTAAAGAGGCACGTGTGGCATTTAGGGAATTTTGAAAGCTTTTAAAGATTTACTTAAACAGCATGGTTCAAAAACCACTAGTACTAACCCTTTACAAAAACGCTAGAAAATGTCACAGGCCATTACAAAAAAGTATAAGTTCCAGACAGGCTGGAGGGTTCAGTCAGTTTCACATGTTTGAGACTATGGTTCTCACGCTGAGATCTTTATTCTGTGGTTATCTAAAATTCGAGTTCCGCCAGAAGATTATTTTAGTGAACTTGAACTAAATGAAGCTCGTTCTAAATGAAGCGAACCCAAAGCTCTTACTAGCTTCTGTTGTATAACATGAGTCATGCATTATCGTACATTAAAATATGAGGACATACTTTTTATCTAATAGAGATTGTCTCAGTGAAAAACCTTGAACAAGGACATTGGATTTTGAGCTTTATTTATTATTAATTTTAGTTACCTTTCCATCAAACATTTTGTACCAAAACACTCTCTACAGTCCCCTCTTCTAAAATAAATTAGTTCATCCTATATTTGAATGTTTTTCTTGATTTTCTTTTATTATATCTAGTGAGTGTGACTTCACCCATAGTGTTTGGCTCCAGTTAAACAAAGCTCATGAAGGCCAGCAGTTATAGGATCAAGTATCATAGCGACCAAAGAGCCAATACGAAGTGAGGCTGTTGAGGGTAATGTCCCTTCCCACCCGCACCGCTAGTTTACCAGGGAGCGGGTGCTTAGCAACACTGTCAATCAAATCCATTGTTAACCCTATTGTGGCGGATGCTGTTGTTGCCGATAGAGTGCGGTTGTGGACTTTCCATTACCGTAACTCCGCAATCAGTTGTGCTCTCATGTAAATTCAAATGCAGAGGCATGGGTCTCTTTAAATTACAGTGATCTGTTTATGTTGTCCCTTGAAGATGACCAATCGAGAGCAAGTGCCACAGGAATTTTCCCAGTCAGTTATTTAATGCGTCAAAGGAAAAATAAGGATGGATATGTAAAATAGGAAGTTGTGTGAAAAAGTGTAGTACTTTCTGATACTTCCTTTAACATGATTTTTATGGCTAAAAAAGAATAAAAGTCTACACAAGTTACACTGGTCTATAGTGTGCTCAGTCCTTAAAGGGTTAATGCTAGTGGAAGTGACCTCAGGGATCTGTCTGTTATTAATGTTCATATCTTGATTTACAGACACAATCGCGAAATAAAAACACCAGGATAATGTAGAGCAGTTTAATATGAATTTAAGAATATGGTTTTAACATATGATGTGGAGTTGTAGTTGTCCCTTCACAAAGTTTCTAGACTCTGTGCCAGTGTGTTAAAAACACTGCTCCTCATTGTTTAATCCTTACATATTTGCCATATTGCTGTTTTGACTTAGTTGATGGTCAGTATCTTTGTAATTATTAGGGAACATGAAAGAAACCCTGGCAGTTCAACTGTCAAATGATGATGATATTATTGTTGTTAGCTGAAAGGATCGGGCCATAAAGTTAATATGGCAAGTTTGTGAGCCAAACTTTTTACACCAAAATGGCAAGGTTCAACACCCCTAACCCCTAACCCTCCCAACGCCCCCATGACCTCCTCATCAACAATAGAGACTCATTAGCCTTCCGTGTCAACCCATTGTAAGCTTCTTCTGCGTCAGTGCTCTAGACTTGTGATTAAGCATTTCCATCTCAGCTCAGTGGCTTCAATCAGGCTCTTTATTATTATTATTATTATTATTATTATTATTATTATTATTATTATTATTATTATTATTATTATTATTATTATTATTATTATTATTATTATTATTATTATTATTATTATTATTATTATTATTATTGTTATTATTATTACATGTGGCCAGACTTAACATAATAATGCTACTGAATCAAAAATGTCCTCTAAAGTAGATTTGAGTGTAAGTGTAAGTTTATTTTGCCCTGGCGGCTCTCTTGTAAATGCTTTACAGATTCACAGTCAGAAGGTTTAATGAGTGTAATCCCTCAGTCATCCAGGCAGGTTCCACCACAAAATACAATTCTGGACTAGACAAAAATAGTGACTTATCAATAACTTATCAGGACTGAAGAAGAAGTGGAGTTGTACTTTTGTCCAGTTGACAGAATTGGTTGACTGTATTTCTATTTATTATACGTTATGGTACATTACAAAAGTAGCATGTGGTATTTCTAACTTTGCATTTTATAAATGATTAGATCACAAGCCTGAAACAGAAATTTTGAAAGTCTGCGTCCCTTCTGCCAAAAAACGGACCTGATTTGTCATGGGTGGACCTTCACGCAGGGTATAAATCAAAAGCGCACTTTAAAATCTACTCAAACATGGCTTACTGACCACAAAATAATGGTCTTGTCCCCTCCATTCCAATCCCCTGACCTCAGCCATATTGAAAATTGAAGAGGTATGGTGTCCCAGTGGTCAAGTGGTTAAAAACTGCAGCACATATGCCAGGCTCTGATTGGCTGGTCTCAGTATCATGAGTTTGAGTCCCATCTTTGATAATTTGCTGAATGTTGTCCCTGCCTAACAAAGCCCATGGGTCATAAACTCATTCAAGTAAAAATGAAAAGTGAAGAAGTTTCATCAGAGATTTTGCGCTGATAGTTTGCAAAGAGAGTTGTCTTGCCTGAAGGGAGCGCTAATAAAAACACAAGTTGATTCACTTTTCAGAACTTTTAGTCATGTTATAGCTGTTTCTTCATTCTTCAATATTATTTTCTTAATCGATGATACATATAGGATTTGGCAGCATAGTTATTTTGGTACAAATGAAAAAAATCCACTATTGTCCTTGCTAGCGTGATCTGTAGCTATCGTGATGACGTTTACAGTGACGTCAGTTCCCATTGAGCACTGGAGTGTTCTAACGCAGAGGTCAGCAGATTTGATGCTAAGTCAGTTTTATTTTGAGACTTAAAATGTTCAAATTATAACAAAATGATCTACGCGTGTCATAAATTATAACTATACCACAGACACAGTTTACTCATGTGATGCTGTGGTCAAGGTTTTCAGTCAAATTTCAGTCTATGAGCTAAAACACTTAATGCCGCATGCACCATAACTTTGCAGATTTTGCAGGCGAGTGAGGACTGACCTGCCGTCTGTCCAGGGCTATGGCGGTCAGGGTAAGTGTGGACACATGCAGGGAGCAGTATTGGACGAATCGACTGATGTGGCACATAGCTCTCCCAAACACCCAGGTGCTGTGTACAAAGCGCACCTAAAGGAGACAAAAAACAACTGCATTTATAGAAAGAAGAAATCCTGCGGACACTCTGCATTAAAGCTGTTTTTCACAGCGCATCTCTACACGCTCTGAAGTGAACCTGGTTTGATCCGTGTGGGTTACTTGAATCTTTTTTTTTCTGAGGCAGCATTTTGAGGTCTTTGCAACAAGGGACAATAGGAATTGGTGTCAGTGGAAAGGATTTAGACAATGCAGCGTGTGGTAATGAGTTTTAGAAATGTGATCTTTGTGGTGTCAAAGTTTTCTACAGGTTGTTTTTTTCAGAATACAATTTTGTGATTTTGAGGTTTTTAATAAGGAAAAACCAAAAACAGAAATGAGATGCTCCAATTGTTGTCTTTGTTTAGTACAGAACGTAACCTTAGATGTGCACTATTGTCTTAGCTGCACACCAGGTCTATATTTTTATGTTACAAAACAACCCAGTTAGGCAGTGATGTGACATTGCTGCACCTTCAATCAATCAATAGAATATTTTAACCTTAATTTCCAAACCCAAAAGTGTAAACGCCTCCACGCAGCGCTGACTCTGACTTGATTCACCCATCAGATAAATGAGGCCCAGAGGCAAACATACTGCAGTCATGTGTAAAGATTCTAACCATCCTGTGCAATCGTTTTTATTAAAAGGGCACTGAATTATTTTTCTAGTCACAGGGTACTAAAGCAAGCTGCTAACCAAACCAAGTTTTTCTGGTATTTGAATATTTTTAAGATTTTGGAGTTTATGCTATGCTTCTCACGAGACAAACAGGCGATAGATCCCCTCACCAGAACACTCACACTTACGTCTTTAAGCTTATGTCTACACTAGACATCTAAATAGCCTATGAGAGATCAAACTGGATTTCTTTGTTGAGAGAAAATGAATACGAGATAAGAAAACAAGATTAATTTACAAATTAAAAGGCAACATTATAAGCTTTATGGGAATTATGAGTGGAAGGGAATTAAAGGGCCCATATAACAGCATTTTCTGATTTGTTCTAATGCTGTTTCCTCATCACAAACAGACCTGGATTCGTGTTTTGTTTCATTCACATGTTTAACACACAAACCCTGCATATTTACACTCAGTTCTTCTCTCAAACAGAAAACACTCTGTTCCACCTTGTGATGTCATCATGTGGCTATACAGAAAGTGCTCCGCTGTGTTTTTAAACTCCACACACCTTCACTAGAATCATTTGGATAATTGCAGTTCTGAAATTGCCAAACTGTGCTGAAATAAAGGTAAAAGATAGTTGTTAACTTGGAAACTACCACTTCATGACATCACAAGGTGTAACAGAGCGTTTTGAGCTTTGGAGATGTAGATGCACTAATAATAGTGTTAGCGTAGTGTTACTCAAACATGTGTGAATGAAACAAAACACAACTCCAGGTCTGTTTTTGATGAAATAACAGCATTTTAGGTAATATATGACCTTTAAGCGTACATGTAGTCATTCACGTGCATAAAAAAGCGTACCAACTATGAATACTGACACAAAATAAGGCACAGAGATGAGACAGACATGCGTAAACTATTCTTCAAAGTTGTCACATGTACAAAGTCTTACCAGAGTGAATGGAGTGTTGAGCACAGTGATAAAAATATCCGCCACGGCCAGGTTCATTATGAAAAGACTGGTGGAGGATTGCGCGCGCTTGTTTTTGACTACCACATGGCACACCAGAGTATTCCCAAACAGCGAAATAACGATGATGAGGGAGTACGCGGCCACCAGAAGCGCTTTGACGCACCCCCGCTGCGACTCTCCGCTGCGCGTCCTGCTCGAGGCCAGTGTGCGCCAGTCCTCCAGTAAACCCTCATCCAAGTCCAGCAAGAAAAAACCCGAAGTCCGGTTTTGGACAGAAGACGCATTTAACAGGTTCTCTGGGTAAGAAAATATCATGTTATCTAAAAGTGAGTTGTTAAGTGCGCTCCCTCCTGTCCCAAGCCAAAACAGCGCAAGTAGGCCTACTCCAGGACCCATCCAGCTCATTTTAAACCCCTCTCACGATGTGTAAGGGTGGTCGGTTGTGCTGCCAGCTCTGCTCCGTCTCCAAGTATCACCGACAAAAAGCAACAAGTTGGAGTGATGCTGCTGCCACTGCGCTGCGTGACAGATGTTTGATGCGCGCGTTCACCGGGTATGGAAAAAGGTAAGAGAGCGAGGGAGGAAAGAGAGAAGGAGCTGCCTCATTGGTTCAATAGACTGGCTCTTTCACAGCAGCAGAACAAATGGAATGAATAACTACACAGAGAGACACCACGCGTTCATCTTCTCGCATCACCTGACTCCTGCCCTGTCAGAGGAGCAAAGGACCTGCATCCTAATTGTGCGTCTAGAGGCAGAGATGTTTGTGCAAATGTGTCTGTCCCTTTGTAGCCTAATTGAAATCTAGTTTCACAAGGCAGATGTTTTTTTTAGGCCAATAATTGTGGGTATTTGACCTATGAATGGTTTCCAGGTGAAATAAAGTTACCAATAGCGTTGGCTTGACACATGTGAGGTCAGTGCTTCATATTGGCAGAATAAGAGTCCTGTTGATTAAATGAGCTCACAAGGGAAACTGGTGTTAGAGTAGGGTAAATACTTCTCTCACATTAAAGGGCATGTTTGTGATTTCAAGTCATTAGTCAGGAGCACACAGCAGCCCTGAACTATCACTGAGCCTCAACTCAAAATAAGAAACTATTTTATTAAGACGAATCATGACATTATTATGAATTCAGATCCATATTTTAATTTAATTTAATTTTCACATTTTTTATTAGTTAGCTTATATGTTTTAGCAGGTTAATTTGCACATTTTAACCAATAGTTTCACAGTTTTTTTTTTAAAATGCTGCATATACAGTAATGAATAGGGCTGCGTGGAATCTGTAGGAATGTGCATGGGAAGGGAGCGTGCCATGTTCCCACGGCTTTTTTTTTTTTTTTTTTTTTTTATGCCTGATCTTTTTTTGCTGATTTTGCTGATTTTTTTTTTTTTTTTTATGGGTTAAGTAAACCCATACCCTGTACCCTCACTAACACACAGTAACCTAAACTATAGCTCTAGCACCCAAATGTGGAGCGCTGTGCTTATGTGTAGTGGCATTACATGACGCTCCCACTCCACAGACTTTACCCCAACCTCAGACTGCACGCTAAGCAATGGTGGTACCACAAGAATTCCTAACAATTAAAATTCAATGAAATTAAAAGTAACAAAGGTAGCTCAGGCCTCCTGTGTTTGTTACTGACACAAGTAACATGAGCTGTACTGAAAGCAAATTCCTTTAAATTGTGTAGCTGTTACAACATGTGGGCCTAATTGTCATGATCCGCAGTGTCCACTCCTGGTTTTCCTCCCTGCGTGCTCCTTCCCTCCCTCACCTGCCAGATCTGGGCTGGGCTCCTGGCTCCTCCCGTGCGCACCTGCAGCCCATCAGTGCAATCAACACGCCTGCTGGGCATAAAAGGAGCTGGGAGAGGAGACTCTGCACGGGATCATTGTTGTGTTCATTTCAGCCCTGTCGTGTCTCTGCATTCCTGTCTGTCCCTGCATTCCTGTCTGTTCCTGTGTTCCGTGTTCCGGCCCTGGATGTCTCCTGCCTGCTCTGCCCTACGCCCGTCTGGTCTGCCTGTCTTCCTGTCATCCCTTCATGTGGTCTGTTCCTGTGTCCCGTGTTCCTGCTCATCTGCTCACCTGCTCACCTCCGGATCACCCACTGTTTGTACCTTGTCCTTATTCTTGCAATAAATCCTGTAAATATTCCCTGAGTCTGCATCCTTTGGTCCACCACACTCACCCGTTACGACACTAATGATAAGATACACTTTTATTGTCTCCCATGAGAGAAGTTTGTCTTGGGACTATAGACTGTATATATAAATGTACATAGCTAATCTGCTAACCACCGTGTTCCACATAGGAAGTGACCATGGGCGTAACTGCTGTTGTCAGGCTCATCATTTTGGTCTTAAAATATTTGTATTAATCCGTGCTATATGAACCTATTGTTTTCAACAGCCTCACTTTGGATTGACTGTTGCTATGATACTCGCGGTTGGAATTCCAAATATGGACCTTGGCTCCAATTTCGCCCCGATAACCAATAGCCTCAGCGAGCTTCATCTTCATCTGGCGGAGCCCTCTGTCAGAGGGTTCTTCATCTCACACCTCCGGGAGAGCCCACTCAGAGTCCATGTCCTCAGCCTCCCCCAGGATCAGGGTGAGGCTGAGGACATGGACTACGAGTGGGCCACGTTCTCCACCTCTATTGCCGATTCAGCTGCTTGTAGCTGTGGCCGTGAGGTCTGCGGTGCTTATCGTAGCGGCAATGCCCAAACCCGGTGGTGGGGTGGACACCAAAAGTAAGGGATGCCATCAGGCTGAAGAAGGAGTCCTGTCGAGCCCGTGGCTCATGGGACTCCTGAGGCTGCTGATGAGTAGCGGCGGGCCAAGCGTGCCGCAGCTCGCGCGGTCACAGAGGCAAAAACTCGGGGTTGGGAGGAGTTCGGGGAGGCCATGGACTATTGGACGGCCTCAAAGAGATTCTGGCAAACCGTCCGACGCCTCAGGAGGGGGAAGCAGTGCTTCACCAACACTGTTTACAGTGCGGGTGGAGAGCTGCTGACCTCGACTGGGGATGTTGTCAGGCGGTGGAAAGAATACCATGAGGATCTCCTCAATCCCCCCGCCGAGGAGGAAGCAGAGACTGGGAACCCGGAGGCGGACTCGACCATCACCCTGGCTGAAGTCACCGAGGTGGTTGACAAGCTCCTCGGTGGCAAGGCTCCGGGGGTGGACGAGATCCATCCCGAGTACCTCAAGTCTCTGGATGTTGTGGGGCTGTCTTGGCTGACACGTCTCTGCAACATTGCATGGCGGTCAGGGACAGTGCCACTGGATTGGCAGTGGTCCCTCTGTATGGTGTGTTCCTATTACAGGGGAATCACACTCCTCAGCTTTCCCCATAGCGAAACACTGGACCAACTTGCTGGCAGTAAGTCAGACCTGTTCCTGGTGCATGCTGGACTTTGCCAGGGCTGCTCTTTGTCACCGGTTCTGTTCATTAGGAGCTGGGCTGGAAGGCAAAGCTCTCGATTTAACAGTCAATCTACGTTCCTACCCTCACCTATGGTCATGACCTCTGGGTAATGACCGAAAGGACAAGATCGTAGATACAGGCAGCCGAAATGGGTTTCCTCCGTAGGGTGGCACACCCTTAGGGATAGGGTAAGGAGCTTGGTTACATGGGAGGGGCTCGGAGTAGAGCCGCTGCTCCTACACATCAAGAGGAACCAGCTGAGGTGGCTCGGACATCTGTTCAGGATGTCTCCTGCCTGTCCTGTGTTCCGGGCATGCCCCACCGGGAGGAGGCCCCGGGGAAGAACCAGGACATGCTGCAGGGACTATGTCTCTCAGCTGGCCTGGGAATGTCTGGGGTCCCACTGGAGGAGCTGGAGGACGTGTCCGGGGTGAGGGATGCCCCTGGCCCCGGATAAGTGGAAGAAAATGGATGGATGGATGGATAGATGGATGGGCTCTTTCTCACTCTGGGCTTTTTGTCACTCTGGGCTGCTTCTCACTCTGGACTTTTTTTTCACTCTGGGTGCTTTCTCACTCTGCTCTGGCCTCTTTCTCACTCTGGGCTTTTTGTCACTCCAGGCTTTTTCTCTCTCTAGGCTCTTTCTCACTCTGAACTTTTTTCACTCTAGCCTCTTTCTCATTCTGGGCTCTTTCTCACTCTGGGCTCTTTCTCACTCTGGACTTTTTCTCACTTTGGCGTCTTTCTCACTCTGGACTTTTTCTCACTCTGGCCTCTTTCTCACTCTGAACTTTTTCTCACTCTGGATTTTTTCTCACTCTGGACTTTTTCTCACTCTTGATTATGCACCATGACAGAGCATCATCTAATGTTAAGCATTGCATTGTAGCAACAATATTTCTATGATGAAAATGAAAATCAAGGACTGTAGCTTTTCTGTGAAGCTCAACAGTAACCGCCCACTGCTCAGGTTCAGAAGGAAACAAAAATTTCCCATTCTTTTTTTTCCATAGACATTTTAAAACATATGTTAAAAGACTGATATCTTGCACGATGCATGACATAAAGAGCATTTATCTTGAGTTCAGTCTTTAAGGTGATGCCATTGAGCCAGTGACGCATTAAACACAGAGAATTGTCAACAGTGATAGAATCGAATAGAGCTGGAGTCGTCCTTGGTACAAAAATTCAACAAAAGTCCCAAATATGTAGTTTTGCCTCAATGGAGCCTGGATTTGTTATCTGTTCTTCTGTTGCTCCTCTCATTTCATCCATTGATCCATTGTGCTAAAGCTATTAACTTTAAACAGAGCTTTGGGGGGCAGCTGAATCAAATTTCTCCTCACAGATTACAACAGGTTTGACCTTGAACATGTCATCAGACACAATGAAATATTGTTGTGGGCCAAATGGGAGTGTTTTAAGAGCTTCTGATTCATGTGTTTTAAATGGAGTGTGTCATGTATGTGCCAAATATTCAGCGTTTGATAAAAGTGTTGCGTTTCATCACTTCAGGCTGTTACTAAATACAGTGGTGTCATCAAAAGCCTATTTGACTTGTAGACTAGAAGATTTTGGAATTTTGTTGCACTGTTTTTATTCATTTTACTTTGTTTACAGATTTATTTTATTTATGCAGTGTGCTTTCCTGATTAGTTAAATAATTATTTTTTGAAGCCACTAAAATCAAGCTTCATATTCACCGAAGAAGAAAAAGTGGTGTTGTGGATAATGCTGTTTTTAAACACATTTAGTGGCAGAATTAATGATGTGACGTTTGTTAACAAGCTGACTCTTTTAAATGGATCCTTAAAGTAAATGTTTGGAACTGGATCTAATTTTTTAAAAGAACCAAATCTTTTTCTTTCACATTAGTATGCATTTTATACTGATTAACACTGAACCAACACAAGTATCAGCACAGAGGCTGAGCAAGTGAGATGAGGAAGAGCTGTGTGCACAACAATATATATATTTGGCATCATAAATTCTAATGTTTTATTTAGATTATGCATTATTCCAAAGGGTAAACACTCTCCCACTCTCAGCTTGAACCATTTTAAACACATCTGAGCTTTGACCATTTCTGTTTCATTGTAGATAAAATGAGTTCTCACATTGGCTTCTATCATATAAATAAAAAAGGGCAAATTTCAAAAGAAATTTGAGAAATTTTAAATGAAGGAATCCAAAAGATTCGAATCCAATAAAAGAGCCAAAAATCCCATCACTAAGCAGAGTTAACAAGCACATGTGCACAAAGGCAGACACTTGTATCAGGTCTAAAAGGTGGTGACGGTGAAAAGGCCTGAAAAGGCCCAGGCACAGCGACAATAGGACAAAGCAGAAAAAACAGGACATTGTTTGTAGTTGGTAAACATATGAATTTATATGAATGTGGACAAAACACAGGGACTGTAGAACATGTTTAAACTGTAGCAGATATAATGACAAAAGATGTTTAAACAATTCTAAAAAAGAGGCAGGTGTTACATTTCATTTGAATAGTTTATTCAAAGGGTCACAGGGGCGATTTAAGGTCTGATTTAGCCTTGAAGTGAAGCGGATGTACTTTAAATAGTTTAACAGCAGATACTCGGGCCACACTCCAGACCAGTAGGGGGCGGAAATGCGCCTGGCCTTTGGTTGCCACCCGCCATGAAAAAACAAAGAAGAAGAACCACACGTCCCACAATGCACCTCTCTAGCATCTCAGTAAACAACATGGATCTGTCACCCCGTAAAAGACAGACACAGAGCCACAGTTATTAAACTTCTATGAGGACAGCGCGCACATGTAGCCCTTAGACACGTGATGAGTCAGATCGTGTAAGTTTATATCCTTTATTTCGTACATTTGACATTACACGGTCTATTTTTCACGGTAGGCTTTTATGTACCCCGTCTGCTTTGCACAGGAGGCTTTATGTGAGCTCTGGGGCGTAAAGCAAATGGAGTAAACACGACATTTGACATTTTTTTCTTCTGCAAACTACTCGTACGTGAGTAATTATGTGTATCTGTGTCTGCAACAACATTGGCTGACACTAACATCAGCTCGTTTGACTTGTAGGAAAACATGCAGTTTCCAGAGGATTTTAACCAGCTGGAGCTGCTGGACACACACGGACACCTGATCCCCCGAGGAACGAGCAGCCTGTGGACGGGCAGTGAAGAGGAGGAGACAGAGGACACAGAGGAGAGAGGAGAGCGCCCTGAGGAGTGGTACCTGCAGAAGGAGTCCTCCCTCAAAGACAAACCTCCAGAGCTTTTATTATGGGCGGCAGAAAACAACAGAGTAAGTGATGTTTGGCCATATTATACTATTACTATACTATTATATTACTAGAGCTGTGTTTCTCAATAATACAGAAGACTGTTTTATGTGATAATACACAAGACCATGGTCTAAAAACAACCTGGGCTATATTAGCATAACAGTATCTCATTGTATTATCATAAACTTATAAAAGAGACTACACTTGACAGAAATGACTGCTTAAAGATTAAATGTAGGCAGTAAGTGACGTTTATGATGAATGAGATAAAACTATTCAAATAAAAGTTGTTTGTGTCACCACAGTCTTAACAAAATCTGTAGGAGATACTGATACAGTAACAGCTTGCATTTTTATTGCATCAAATAATTAGAGTGGATGTACTTTTTATGGTGCTGAGATGTGTACAAGACATTATAAAATTAACATCATTACTTATTATTGTGTAAGTAGAATGTGATGCATTTGCAATCACTACCAACCGCTAACTGTGGTTAGTGAATTTACTAATCAATTTGATCAAACCTGGACGACCGAGGGATTACACAGACATTACTAACCAATTGTGTATAGTGGACAAACCTGCAAAATAAACCTCTGGTTGACCAAAAGTGAAAACTCCACAAACTAAATAAAATAAACGATCTGATGGAACTATAGCTCTTATAATCAGTTTTTATTGGAAGTGACCCAAAGCAAAGACAAACAAGCAATAAACAAGAAATTAGGTAAATGAGATTATAGATTAAATTATCAGAGGTGAGTAGTTACATTTATTCAGTTACATTTACTTGAGTAATATTTTTAAAGAAATTGTACTTTTCAGAGTATTTTACCAGCAGCATACATTTACTTCTACTTAAGTAATATTTTTATTAAAGTAACAGTACTCTTACTTTAGTAAAAGTTTTGCTTACTCTTCCCACCGTGAGTAAACCACTGGTTAGGTCAACATAAAAGAGCATTTGAGAGCACTTCAAACACGAGGTCTCTGAGCGGCTTCATTCACACTCTAGAGTGAAGTGAGTGCAGTGTGAACACGGGCGACCTCATGCCAACCTGCGTGGTCCACTGTGACGGTAGAAGTGTTTGGAATTGAGCAAAATACCCTTGGATCACGCTGCAGAGCTGCTGTTTGACATGTTTGTTTGATGAGGCAATTTGGATCAACTTAACATCAGTCTCCAGATGGAGACTAGTCTCCTCCTGGCTCTGTCTGTGCAGGTGAGCCCGGCTCCGTCTGCGCAGGTGAGTCTGACTCTGTCTGTGTGTCGCTCCAAAAGCTTTTCTCCACCGCCACCACACCTCCTCTGTGTACAGTGTTTAGCCACAGGTGAAAGAAAAGACCACCGTGTACAGGGGGAGCGAGCGTGTGTGCACGTATTCACAGGACTCTGTCTGCATGAAGCTTGTTGTCATAGAAATAAGTTCGGTGATCAGCTGATTTTCGCATGACTCATGGTGTTGGGTGAATGATGTGCTGTACATGGACTCAAAAATAAAGTAACCAGAACTACAGCTAGTGTGCCCTGGGGTCGCTCCACAGAGCTACTGACGTGTGTGAAACCATCTAAGTCTAAAGTGATTTGAGCTTTATGCTGACAATATGAAATTATTTTAACATTTGTGTTTCTTGCAGCTCCTTCACATATGTTTTATATGTGTGTTTAATTGTTTTGTTTGTTTTGTTACTCTTTAAGATACTCTTACTCAAATAGTCGTTTTCTGTAATACTTTTTTACTCTTGAGTAATTTCTTGGACCACTACTTTGTACTTGAACTTGACTAATATTATTTTACTCTTTCTTGAGAACAATTTTAGCTACTCTACCCAGCTCTGGCTCTTATTGACCTAATTCCGCCCTCTTTTGCCATAAATGCAACTAAATTAAGATTTCTTTGTGGTGGCTCTTCTGGTTAAGAGGGAATCCCATTCATTTTAATGAAGAATTTGGGAAAAGTTTTGCCGCTAAACTATGCTAAAAAGTAGGTTCATTCTTGTAAAATGTTCATTGTTCATGTAACAAACAAGTCAACACTGCACCGATTCTCTGCGAGCCTTTAAAATGGCTGTTGTAGTCCATATATAAATTATTTCCATTAAGATCGGCTGCCCCATGTAAAATAATACATTCAGAATGATGATGGCAGCAACTACAGGACTAAGGTGAATAGGTGTATTTCAGTCTCTTAAAACAGGCTGCAAGAGAGGGAGGCCTAACTACAGAGTATATGCAAAGAGTAGCAGTTAGCAGTGACCAGGGTGAAAACATTTGAAACTGCAATTTTATTATTAGTGTTAAAACTCATTAAAATGTATCTACATCACACACAGTGCCCTTCAGTCACAAACCTCAAGTAGGATTAAAATAATCATCTTTGCTCATAAGACATTAATCACTATGCAAAATGTTTAAAGGCTTAATCCTTATGTATCCACATATATCTTTATTAGAAAGTCTGTCATATAGAGGGGACCTTTGCCCAATTACCATGGCAGCACCTCACTATCTGTTGGTATAGTGAAGCCTTGTTGGTTGCTTGAAAGAATCTGGTGCTTATAAGCCACTTTCACTTAACATGTTATTCAATCATCCTCTAGAGAAAATTAGAGCCGTGTGAAAAGGGCCTATTGAGGCTACATAACTACCTTTCTCAGAATTTTTGTGACAGTTACATTTAATGGGTGCACCTGTTGTGAAGAGCTTTGTAATTGTGTATATTTAATGCCAGACTGCTGTCTGATATGGTTACATCTCCCTGTGCCATTTGTAAGGCCAAGTGAACTTTATGTCACTAAATTTAAAATGGGTTAATCTGACTGACTCAAGACCAAACACTTCATTGTAAATATAACTGCTTTATACGTTCAGAAGCTGAAAGGCAGGTTTTAATGCCCGGGTTGTAATGCCCGGGCTTTAATGTCCGGGTTTTAATACCCAGGCATTAATGCCTAGGCTTTAAAAACACATATGGACTGCCTGAAGAACAGACCCAGTTTAAATAGTAAACCCTGCTCCAAAGCAGCCTGATCTATAAATGAGTAAAATTGGGATTTAGTTGTTAACTGCTGCTTTATCAACTTTGCCTGTAACAATCCACAAAGTGAATGAATTATGTGCTGTCTGGTGATGGTGGCTACTTTTTTTTTTCATCAGACAGACATGACACTGAGGTACATGACTGTAAACATGCCAGATTGTGGCAGAAGGCTGTGTTTTCATTTGGATTGGACAGAAAAACGGTTAAGTGCCTAAGATTTACATATTTTGAGAAGCTTTAGTTCCAAAAAACACAGTGAGAATGACAGCAAAAACATTAAATAAACTAAATAAATAAACGATGAGGCCAAAATAGTGAACTGAAATAATGTTAGAGTCTCATCTTGTGTCATGTCACGTGGACCCAGTGTCGTGTCTGGTCTTGTCTTGTGGAAATCATGTCTCGTCCCTTCCCTTATAACAATGATACGACAAATACATTTCAATGCAAAACAAAATAAGTTTATGTGATTTCTGTGCAATAATCTGATACTGTTTATCTTCTAGTACCTAAAAGCTGTGGGCAAATGCTTTAGTCATCACTGCTTCACTGCAGGTTAAATCCAGTTTAGGGTTGTGATTAATTTCACATTTTTCTTAGCACCCATAAAAATGCATTTGCCTAAAAAGGTTTAAACCATTTCAACCATAACCTTTCTGAAACACACAAATATTGCTGCTATTATGATTTACCTTTTTTCATTTTCATTTGAGACAGCCATTTCTGTTTTGTGGTATTATTATTAGGTGTGTCGCTAAAGGCGTTTGGTGAAAGAGCTGTTAATTACACTGTTGAGTAATTACCGTCAGACCCATATATTTAACAGCATTATCCCACTGTCGAGGTAATAAACAATATTAAACTTTCATCCTGACTAAACACACATTTCCAAAGAAGCAACATTTCACCAGATATTAGTACAAATTTAACATGCTGTATGCAAATATGAACCCAAAGACGGCGTTTACAATGAAATGATGCAGAGAAAAAGTATGTAAGGGCCTTTAGTACATTATTTTCTGATCTATGTTATAATCATAAACAGACCTGGAGTTGTGTTTTGTGTCATTATTATTATTTAAGCTTCTTTCAAACTGAAAACACTGTTCCACCTTGTGATGTCATGAGGTAATACAGGAAATGCTCCACTGTGTTTTAAACTCTATACACCTTCACTAGAATCATTGGATGATTTCAGCCCTGGCATTGCTTATCTTTACAGAACAAAATGTAAAAGGAGCTGTTAACATGAAAACTACCACTTCATGACATCACAAGGTGGAACAGAACGTTTTGAATGCTTTGGAGATGTAAACAGACAAATAATAAAGTGTTACTCAAACATGTGTGAGTGAAACAGAACACAACTCTGGTCTGTTTTTGAGGATCTTTAAACATGTTTTTCACTCAAAACAATAAAGGCTTGGATTCAACTCAAGTAATGTCTTGAGACTACTAGTCTAGTGGCCCAAATGCATTACACTGAAATCAGTATTAGAATTTCCTGTCTTTCTCGAACAGCCTCACACAGTGATCATCTCATGGCCAAATTTGTCTGTAGGGGTGGTGTAGTGTTTGTAATGCATGGTGCCTTTTCACCTGCCACAGCAAACTCAATTTTGGTGACATTTAACTGGATTCTAGTCTCTTTGTTTTTTAGTTTTGCCAAAATGTTGCTCAGACAACTTGAATCAAACATCAACGTGTTTTTGGTATCTGCTAGCTCCACTCCGAAGATCATGATAATTTTAATGCGGAAATTATGGTCTTTCCACTTCTGTCTTATCGCCTTGAAGTTTAGAAATCCTATATCTGATTTAGACAGATTTCAGATAGTGTCTTGGCATGTGTGGTTTTGTGGCTGTAACAAGTTCATCGATTAAGTGCAACTTGAAACGATAATTGAAATAATCACCTCAATCAACTCATTTAGTAATCGAATAATTGTTAATTGGTCTATAAACAGACTGAAAACATGCCATGAGCTGATGAGAATAGATTTATTACTCTCTGTTATTAAATGTGTTTTTGATTAAATCATCTAGTTTTAAAGGTAGTCATCTGGACAATGTTTTGAAACTGAAATGTTTCGGCTGCCATCTGGAAGTCATTTTGAGTCTGTATGTAAATCTACTCCATCAGGACGTCCTCAAGCAGCTTCACCTCAGCTTTATCTGGGTAAAATTTTGTAAAAATCTCATATTCATGGGCCTTTCTTGTTTTAAACTGATTGATTTGGAGTCAACTGAAGAAAGTCTAGGTCAATGAAAGACATGTCCTGCCAAACAATTAGTCAGCTAAAAAGAGGGAGCAGCAAAAACTATTTCATGTCTCTATGTATGTGACCTTAACTGCACTCACAAGGCTGCACCTGCAGGGGAGTTAATGCAAAAACAACAATTATTGCAGAAAAAAAGCAGATTAAACTAATGATTCACTCCCAGATCTTCACTCTATACCTTTTCATTTTCTGCTGTTGTCCCACATAAATCCTTATAATCTAAATTCAATGGTACATATATATAAATACAAGTCAACTTGTACAAATTTTTGTCGGCTAAGACCCTATCAACTGATTAATCGAATAAATGAAGGATTGCAGCCACAAATCAGTTAATTCAAATAAATAATCAAAATGATCATTGTAGCCCTGCTGTGGATTACTTCAGATGTTACCAGTTTTATGTGTAGATGTCATGTCGATTAACACACCATGTCCTTCTTAAGGCATTGAACTGCCAATGATCAGGTTCAGGTAACTTTATTCACACCCAGTTTAGTGTTTAGTTTTACATCTGTTTTCTGAATCAGATAGTCATAATTAATTCATAACATCTGTTGAATCGAGACCTTTATGAACTTTAGTTGGTGTTAAACTCATTTCATTTCCTTCCTCTCACAGTCTGTATCAAATCCTTTAGCGCACTATGGTGCTCACTGTTACACCAATCAAGCAGTCTTTGCAGTTCATTCAGAGGAAAATGGGCTTACAGCAGCAGGATACTGTCAGGAGTTTAACCCTTTATGATGTAATAGTCAAAATAAGATAATACCAGGCCAGAAATGGACTAGGTCAGGTCATACTGTATGTCCTGACCAGCTTCTGCATAAGTTTAATTATGTCACGCTAATGGTATATTTGGTTTAATTGTGACTTTATGCACATTTTTACCACTGTTATTTACCACATTAATTCATTTGTTCTTGTCCTTTTTAGAATAACCACTACTCCATAATCCCCACCTACTTCACATTTCCCAATTCCCACTTCATTGAGCTACAATCCCCATTGATCTGGAGCCCTTAATAAAATCTATTGAACTGGACTTATTTACTGTTGCATTATTCATTAGGTTGAAGATATCACATATTATTATTATTATTATTAGTACTACTATTCAGGATACACAAAGTCAATGTTTTTCACACAGTCATATAAAGTTGTTACCACTGGCTGTAATATATACTTTAGAATAAGATGTTTTCATGGACTGATAAGCCATTAAGTGCACAGCAATTTTCCCATTTACTTTAAAAGACTTCCAAAATAATGCACTAGCATAAGTGGGCACATCCAAAAGAAAAAAAAAATATATATATATATATTAAGGATTAAAAAAGCAGGAGATAGAATAAGCCCATTGTATGTTGAATATCAATACAATAATAGACCATGCTTTGGCATGCAAAACATGAATCAATTCAAAACAACATACTTTTAAGATCCCATATTATTGAGCCACAGTTTTATGAATAAAATGGGTAACAGAGACTAGGCACTGTGTGCAAATGCGAGATGTGGATGCGAACAGGGTCAGACTGTGCAGCTTGTTATATTTTAGTTCCCAATGAAACAAGAGGAGTTTGTGTGTTTAAACCACTGCTGTGATGACTGCTCTGGGCAGCTTGCGTTTTTTATGCATATTTTTAAGGCTTTATATCATTTTATGTGGGCTCATACAGCCTGATTTAGTTTCATTTTGACTTATAAATGCAAACAAAAAGCCTTTCACTTTTAAAAATGCATTGCCTATTTTTACTTAATGTCAAAAATCTAGAAATGATTGACTGTTGGTGTTGGTTAAAGTTTCCATTATGGTGCATCACTTCTACAGTGTTGTGATGTCACGTGATTGCAACAGTATTACGGCTACAACTAACAATTATTTTGCTAATCGATTAATTGAGTGATTATTCTGTTGATTATGAGAAGATGAGAGTCTTAATAAATTTGACCAATAATAAGTTAAAGTGGAGCCTCGTGTCATTTTGATGTAACTCTTGCTTTGTGTGAGCAATAAAACCTTTTCATGGAACATGGAGTGTTTTGGAGAGTATTGTGCAGATAACAGTTCAGTTAATAAGGTGCCGATGGTTACACACGTCTCCTCTTTATAACATAAAATTGAAATGGCTCTGAGAATGCCTTTGGTCCACATGATGTATCCTGCATTTTAAAGGGAAAGTAATGGCCCAAGAGATCTCTTTGTTTTAAAGCTGATTTTTTTTAGGTCAGTTTAGGATTTTTTTTTCCCAGATTCCATTTGAAATGACCAAAAAGCCGATACAGTGTACAAAAGGTTTGACAATAAAAATTCAGATTTTCATAATCAACCTTTATTTCTAAAAACAACTATACCAGAGCAGTTTAGTCACACTGTTCTGTTCACTCTTCACATTTAATTCTTCAAATAAAGCTTTATGTTCAAACTAAATATAAGCCTATAGCTTTAAGACTGATAGCTGAAATGCTAAAAAGTCCAAATATCTTTATATATATATTTTAAAATCATTGCAACAGCTTGGAAAATCCTGCTGTGTACCAGGATTATTTTTGCAGTGTTTTTTGTAGAACAGCTTGTGACAGATAGTAATAATATATGGACCAATTCTGGTTAAGGTTTATGGATTTCAGAGGTGTCCTGCAGACGGAAGGGTGATATGGTTGTCAGTCCTTATATTATTTAGTCATTATATTGCTTTATATAATTCTTAATCTGCTTTGCCATTTTCCAGCTCTCCACTGTCAACAGCCTCTTGGCCGCAGACACGGCGCTCGTCCACTGCAGTGATGAAGACGGATACACACCTTTACATCGCGCGGCATACAGCGGCCATGTTGACGTGGCCACTGCCCTTCTTCGCGCCAGCTCCAGAGTGAACGCTCGCACTGCAGACGGCTGGACTCCCCTGCACAGTGCCTGTCGCTGGAGCAGAGTGTCCATGGCCAGTCTCCTGCTGCGCCACGGGGCCCAACTCAACGCACAGACAAACGGAGGACTGACCCCTCTCCATTTGGCTGCTTCAAACTCAGACTCTGCCCACACACTAGAGCTCCTCTTATCCCAGCGTCACCTGAACGCATCACTCTGCAGCAGCGGCGGGGAAACGGCCGGTCAAGTGGCGCTGCGCAGCGGACCCTATCACTACCTGTTTGAAATGGTCGAAGAGTGTGTCAGTGTCATACCAACACATACATAAATAAAACTGAAAGTGAAAAGTTTAATACATTTGCAATTCTTTTTTTTAAGCTGTCTAGTTCAGGTACATCATGTTTTTACAATAGATATCTTGCTTTCTTTAAGGCAGACAATTTTCTGAAGGAGCTATTTACATTGATATGTTGTTATGACATCTTTGGCTTGTAGCTAGAAGATGAACCATGTAAAAAACCTCTTTTCTTGACATGAAATAATTCTAACTTCAAGGCCATTCACAGGTCAAGCAAATGTTCCATGTAACAGTATTCTCACTACTAGATATACACAATAGCACCTATATAATATGTCTATTCTGAAAACTGAATGGGTACTGTAAATATTGACTTATGAAAATGTTGTAGATTTTGCTCAAGAATAAAAACTTGAGCTGTGCCATCGCTCTTCCAGCAAACAGAGACTTGGGTAGAAGGTTGTTAAAATTGATTTTCTTTTCCATTCAATTTATTTTTGGAAGATTTTATTATTTTCTTTAAACCACACTTTCTAAACTACACTTTTGACTGGTAACACTTGCTATGCTTGTGCAAGTGACGGTGAATCCAGTCCAATTTATCTAACTACCTTTGTTCTTTCTATTCTCAAGTTTAACTCTGTTTTACCACTGTCATTTACCACATTAATTAATTTGTTCTTGTCCTTTTTAGAATAACCACTACTCCATAATCTCTACCTACTTCACATTTCCCAATTCCCACTTCATTGAGCTACAATTCCCATTCATCTGAAGCCCTTAATAAAATCTATTGAACTAGACGTGTTTACTGTTGCATTATTCATTAGGTTGAAGATATCACATATTATTATTATTACTAGTACTACTATTCAGGATACACAAAGTCACTGTTTTTCATATAGTCTTCATATAAAGTTGTTAACACTGGTTGTAATATACTTAGAATAAGATGTTTTCATGGACTGATAAGCCATTAAGTGTACAGCAATTTTCCCATTTGCTTTAAAAGACTTTCAAAATAACCCATTAGCAGCAGCCTGAAGAGTGGACAAAGTATGGGTTGCCTTAAATAACCTAAATCCTCTGGACTTTTTCTATATATGATTTATAAAGTTAGAAGAATAGAGTTGTAAAACACTTAGTAGAACAGATGCCACAGCACACTTACTCCAATTACAGAAAAAAAAAAAGTTTGTGTATGTTTATATATCAAAAACAACTTGAAATTTATGTAATTGCCTTATGTGGATGCTGTTGGTAAGTAATCTTCAAGTATATTTGACTTGTACACACGGAATATGCTACTTCAACAATAGTGTTTTCTACTGAACAAATTTCACATATGCACAACTCTCATCTCTTTTAGTGAAATATAATATCATCCAGTGTAGACAAGTAAAACATCTGCTACACAGATTTGATTGGGGACATTTAGGCGACAATTTGCTCACAATTAACATTTAATCAGAACAAAAATGTGCTACTTGAACGTTTTTATACAGGATTTGTAAATTAAACAACTATGCCACTTGAATGTCAACATGTCATTCGCCTGCTAAATTATGCCCACCTGATTTGTGTCCTTATCACAGAGCACAAGTGTCCTGTGATTAATGTGGGCTCATGTCCTCTCAGTCCACAACAGTGAGCAAGACTCCCTAATAGCGCTGTTTTATATTGAAGAAATATAAAACATATAAAGCAAGTGGAAAATCTATTTGCAGCTTCTTTTTGCAGCACATTGCAAAATTAGCAAAGAAAAACACAGTAATTAGCATTCCAAAATAATTTGTTTCTCCTCAAGGATTTAGTTTGAATGTAATTATAAATGGCTTAAAATATTAAAATTTTTTAATTTGTTTTAATTCATACTTGTGGAGGAAAAAAACACGACGATATATCATTTTGCACCATGAAAAATCTATATTTTGCCTGCCACTTGCATAAAGGCTCAGACTGAATATGGTGTTTAACAAAGTCTGTCTTAAGTCTGATGCTTTACGCTGCTTGTGTGGCTGGATGACCTTTTATTTGGTGGCATTATTTTCTTGCCATCATCAGGCAAGGCTGCTGTGCAGTTTGAAATGAGTCACTGAGAATCCACATAGAAGACCACCACATGTTTGCAGCATTTTTTGTTTAACTGGTGATGTTGGCTTGTGTCTAGCATTGGTCCAGCATTAAATAAGATATCTACTTCCATTGTGAAAGTAATTGCTTGCTTGTTCAATTATGCCAAGATTATAGTTTGACGGTATAAAACTGACCTGTTAGCTTGTTTATTAGCATGCCTAAGTGAATGCATGTTTCAATTCATCAAACCAAAGTGTACAAACTGTTTTATCCCTAAGGAATTACATAATTTAAATAGCCCTTGGAAAAATGAAATGCTTGGTTGAGTCGGGGAAAAACAAAGAGCAAAAGCCCCTGGATGTTTTAAACAAGCTTTGAGAAAACCTAGAAGAATGAGATGTCCAAGCTACATGGACAGGGCCAATTAAGATAATGCAGCAATTAAAACCAGGGTACGGCAGTTATATTTGTCAAGTCAATAAAGCAAAAATAGTAATAGAGCCTTCATATGTGTGAGCAGGACTGCTTGTTTGTTCCAGCTCTTGTTGCACTAATTGTCTCGTCTCTGGGACCAGGAGATTTGACTACTTGATAACAATTACTCTTGACACTTCTCATGCTTATTCTCAGACTGTATGAATACTGCTCCTTACCTTTCATGTAGCAGTACAGGCTTATGAAACACCAAACAGACACCATCCCATACAGCAGAGGCTGGGGAAGCTGTCACACTATTTGTCTCATTCACTGAGTGCATTGTTCCTGTGCAGTCATCACATGCGGGTAGCAGTCGATGGAATTACCTCAGAAACAATAAAGGTAAACTCTGGTGCCATGCAAAGTACCATACTTAGGCCATTACAGTTTTTAAGTTTTTATAAATCATTTTCCTTTACACATTGCTGCTGGGAGTGAGGAGGCTCTGAGAGACTGCTTTGACACCCCACAGTGTGGACAGAGCTCTGTGACCCACATGGAGAGGACATCAATGCAATGAGTGATTGCATCATGGACTACATAAACTTCTGTTTTGAAAACATCGTCCCCTCCCAGACAGTGCGTTTTTTTCCGAACAACAAACCGTGGATTAACCCTGACATAAAAGCTCTGCTGAAGGAGAAGAAGAGAGTTTTATGTCAGGGACCAAGGAGGAGCTGAAGGTTGTACAGAAGAAGCTGAGGAGGAAAATCAGGACAAGCCAAGCCAGCCATAAGAGAAGGATGGAGCAACAGCTACAGGAGAAGAACATCCAGGGGGTGTGGAGAAGTCTCAAGACTATCTCATGCTTCAAAGCACCTCCTGCCCAGACGGAGGGGGACCTGCAGTGGGTGAATGACCTCAATTCTCACATCCTGAGATTTGATCAATCGCCACAGGCCAAGGAACTCAGCAGCTTCAGGCCGGTGGCTCTAACATCTCCCCTGATGAAGACACTGGAGAGACTGGTCCTTGGCCACCTCTGCTCCACCGTGAGCTCAGCGATGGACCCGCTGCACTTTGCGTACTGGCCTGGCATCGGAGTGGAGGACGCTGTCATCTACCTGCTGCACCGCTCACTGTCTCACCTGGAGAACCCCGGCAGCTCTGTGAGGATTCTCTTCTTTGACTTCTCCAGTGCTTTCAACACCATCCAGCCACTGCTCCTGAGGGACAAGCTGGAGACTGCCGGGGTGGACCTGGCAGACTGGATCTTGGACTATCTCACAAACCGGCCCGAATTTGTGAGAGCCAAGAACTGCGTGTTTGATCTCATGACCTGCAGTGTGGGGGCGCCCCAGGGCACTGTCCTCGCACCCTTTCTTTTCACCCTTTACACTGCAGACTTCAAACACAACACGGACAGCTGCGTCCTGCAGAAGTTCTCTGATGACTCTGCCGTCATTGGCCTCATCAAGGATGATGACGATGTGGAGTACAGAGGACTAACACAGGACTTTGTGGACTGGTGTCAGTAGAACCACCTCATCATCAATGCAGGGAAGACCAAGGAGATGGTGGTGGACTTCCGCAGACGCCACTCTACTGCCCCCCCAGTGAACATCCAGGGAAGGGACATTGAGAGAGTGGACTCATACAAGTACCTGGGTGTTCATCTGAACAACAAACTGGACTGGATTCACAACACTGATGAACTGTACAGGAAGGGCCAGAGCAGGCTCTATCTCCTGAGGAGACTCAGGTCTTTTGGAGTGAGAGGGCCACTCCTGAAGACCTTTTATGACTCTGTGGTGGCATCAGCCATCCTGTAGGGTGTGGTCTTCTGGAACAGCAGCATCACAGAGAGGGAGAGGAAGAAGTTGGACAAGGTCATCAAGAAGTCCAGCTCCATCCTGGGCTGTCCTCTGGACTCAGTGCAGGAGGTGGGGGACAGGAGGGTGTGTGAACTAGAGGTTTCGCAGATCTTTCCTTCCTGCTGCTGTCAGACTGTACAAAGAACACTGTTAACACTGAACATGTGTCATTCATCCATACCTATGTGCAATACTCAAGTCACATGTTACATGTTACATTAGAGTCTATTTTTAGTTTATTTTTTAAGTCTATTTTATAAAATTATTTTAAGCTATTTATCTATTATCTTGTTTTATTGCATGTACCATTTTCCTTCTGTTCTTTAACTGTGCAGTGCATTACTGGAATTTCCCCACTTTGGGACTAATAAAGGCATATCTTATCTTATCTTATTAGCCAGGCACTAGCATGCACCTATTTGTTGTCTGGTTTACACCTATTTGTGATTTCCATGCCTTGCACCAGTGGTGAGATACATTGTTCAGTAATGCCACAGAGAAGGTTTTTTTGTGAATGATGTGATCAAGTCTTTTCAGAAACAGATCACACCAAGTCCCTAGACATTCAAATTAGAAGCAATCAGCTCTGTGAGGCAAGATAATGCAGTGTCATAGAAGGAAAGCAGCAGTCTGAACCTCATCATAGGAAAGTATGAAGTACTGACCCTCACAGATGTGGCATTGCCTGTGGTCATTTGGGATCCTTATTAGGCCAGAGCCCATACAGGGCGTAGGGCCTATTGCTTCCACAGCGATGAGTGCATGGGCGTTGCAGACTGTCTTCACGAAGTTGCTGTGTCCTAGCAACCCATGCCGTAGGCTAGCATGTCAGCGTCAACATCGAGTCAATGGGCGAAGCCCATAAACTCGATGCTGACGCTGACATGCGTTAACAGGAGTCAATAGGAGGCCCCCTGCACAGACTCCTGTGTCCTAGCAACCCATGCCGTAGGCATGGGACATGCATATTTGTTCTTGCTAGCATGTCAGCGTCAACATTGAGTCAATGGGCGAAGCCCCCTGCAAAAGTCAAAATACATTGCGTCAATGGGAGACGTCCCGACGTTAACTTTGGCGTAGAGCCACGAAATTCGGTACACACATTCTTCAAGTGATGCCAAACAAAAAATATTATTATGGCCACGCCCTCTGACACACCGGAAGTCAGCCATCTTGGATTGAAAATTCCGAAATGCCGAGTCAGCGTTTTCGCTGACCTCGCATTTTCGTCAACTCCTCTAAAGGCGCTTCACCTGCAGGGCTGAAACTCACTGTACATCATCTAGACAAGTGGGGCATCAAAAGTTATCCAATTTATGATGATCCCTTTTACGGTCTCTGTGCGGCGAAGCCGCAAAATTCCATCGGAATTTTTGCAGTTTTCAAAAGTCAAAATTTGCTCCCGTTTGCGCATGCAAAGTCCGATTTGGCTCAAATTCGAATCAGTTGTAAAACTTTTGGGCCTAAAGCTACTCATTATGATAGAAACTAAATTGGCGCAATAGCGCCCCCTACAGAACATCTAATATATTTGTATGGGAGGCCGAAAATTTAGTTTTCCCAAATGTTACCAAATTTGACACAAAATTCCATTGGGTCATCCCAATCAATAAAGTCAATCAGACCTATGTCGTCTTTTGCACCGTGTTGCCATGGCGATGCGCCAAACTGCCAATGTTATCCTAATGGGAATCCTCCCAATTTTTCCCATTCATGGGAATAATATTAGTTTCATGGAATAATGTGAAATTTGGCACCATGACTCTTCATGTCATCCTGATCAAAAAAGTTAATAAGACCAAAGTCATATTTTTCACTGGGTTGCCATGGCGATGTGCGAAAGCGCCCATGTTATCCTAATGAGAAAATTTCCAAATTTTCATACATTTCAAAGTCTTATAACGACCTATTACCGTCAACGACGAACATAAAATTTTGCACGGTGATTCTTCAGGTCATCCCCATCAAAAATGTCCGAGGGGCCAAGTTTGTATTTTGCACGGTGTTGCCATGGCGATGCCTGGAAAACATGCATCAGCACTTCCAGTGTGTTTTGACTTGTTTGGTGACAAGTGCAGCCCAATGCCGCAATACAAAAGGGACAAGTGGCGCGTTAGCGCCACCCACAGGGAGTGCGAAGCGAGGGCCGTTCGATGCCGCTTGCGGCTTTAATCAATTCAGTTTATTTTTGTATATCCCAAAATCACAATAACAGTTTGGCTCAACAAGATTTAACCAACAGAAAGTGAAACAACAGAAAGACAGATAAACCAACATTCATAGAAAACAAGCAAATGGACGAATATCCAAAAACATCCCCTATTTGACCCTATTAGACCCTCTTCTGTAAGGGGAAAAAACCCCCCCAAAAAAACAGTTGGAAGGGTAGGGGTCATCCAGCCAGGTGAAGGAAGGTGAGGATCTGGGTCCACAGAACAGGATGGACATATAGGGTCCAGTTATCACCAGGCGGTCAGTGGGAGAGCAATCTCTACAGGGGAGTGGTACAGAAAACAACTTGTGAATAGCTATGAATAGACTCCAGGTGAACTAAATAGTTAAAATTAATCCAATGTTATAATTTTTATTTAAAAAAATTCTAGTGCTGGATTGATTACACAAAACGCGATGTGTCTCTGTCTTGTATTATTTGGCTCACATCTAATGGAAGCATGAAGAGCACAATCTATACACAAACTCTAAGTGGTGAAAATAACACAATTTCAAAAGAAGTCAATGCATCTTTATTTAAAACAGTGTTAACATTCTCTACATTTACACATCTGAAACGAGCTGAACTGTACAAACAGGGTGTTTTTCATTCATTTATGTATTTTTTCTCTTGAGTCCTTAACTTCACGTGTAGTTCTCATAAATCATACCCAGTGTTACTAATATCATTGTTTGACAAATTATAGAGAAGCTGTGGAAGCTTGGCAGCTGTTTTTCCACTGAAGATTATCAGATACTGTCTTGGAAAGAAACACTGAAATAATACTGATACTGAGGACTACTACTACTATTGCCACAATGAAACAATAAAATAAAAATCACTCTGGTTCTATGCAGTGAAGTCCTGGCTTACCATTTTCAATATTCTGATCATACTCAAACTCAGTAAAATGCCATGCTCTCCATTGACTTTATCGGTGGCATATACTCATTTTTATTATTCTAAGAAGTGAAGCTGAGGTCTGTATGTGTGTGTGAATGTGTGAAGTACCTACTGAAGATATATATATATATATATATATATATATATATATATATATATATATATATATATATATATATATATATATATATATATATATATATATATATATATATATATATATATATATATATATATATATATATATATATATATTATATATATATATATATAATCCCATGTTATTCATGAAAATATTTCTTCACATTTTCACATCATTCACATTTTATTAAGTAAAATTCCAGTATTTCAGGGACTTCTTCATTTCTTTTTCAAATGGATAATATGGATTCTCAAAAGAACTGAAATCATAATTCATTATTCTATATAGTATTAGGACAAAGCCATTTCAGCTGTTCTACATGACAGACGTCCTGTTGTCTTCACTCCTGTAGTTACTTACAGGAGCAGCGTTAGATAAACACATTTTTGTGTTTGTCACACTGAGTTGATCCATTAAAATGTTTGGTTGAAATCAATGATTGTTAGTGTTTTCCTTACACTCTTATTGACAGATAAAGTGGATTTCACACCAGGACATGGTATGAAATAGAATTTTAACATTGTTGTGTGTCTGTTTGTTCACCTTCACAAAAGCCATGAAGAAAGTGGTCATGATGCAGCCTAATCATATTTACCATTTCTTTTTACAAATCCAGCATTTTTTCCCTAAAATGCCTAACTTAAATGACCCTCAATTCATCTGAATCTGTGTCTGAACCTTTTGAAGTACAGGCAAATTATCGGGCTCTTTGTGAAGATGAGGCCTGGTAGTTTTGATCTCTGTTTGATTTACTCACATTACAGGTGGGAACAAGTTCTGCACAGAGAAACATCAGATGTCAAATTCCTAGAATTTTGGGAGTAAATATAAAGACGGGTATAGCTGGTGTCTGAGGGGACCGTCTGGTAGATAGTAGACAGATTATTTCAATAAAGCTGATTAAATAACATTGATTCTCCATGGGTCTTGACAATCCTTTGTTAAAGTTGGAGCAAATGGCACTAAAAATGAGAGTAAAAAAGTCCAGGTGGAAATCATACAAAAATTCTATTACATATTTTAATTTTTTTTAATTTATTTTAGAGTTGTTGTTTTTTTTTATTTGTGGCTTTGGTGGACAAACTGGTCACGATTCTTCCCCGAATGGTTGATTTGACTGAAAATAAGCGAGCTACAGCTTTCCCTTCATGCTGCACATGCCCCTGAGCTTCACAGCTTCCTTTCATCAGATGGTGAACAAAAAGAAAAAAGTAAATAAAAATCCAGAGGGCCCCGGCGGGTCCTCAGATGCTTATGAGGTTTGTTTAAATGTGCCTTTACTTATTTATTTGATTGTTACAGTCATGGCTAGAGGAGTCTATAGACTCCACACACACTCCACACACAGACTCCGCACACACACTCCACACACACACCCCACACACACACACCACACACACACTCCACACACACTCCACACACAGACTCCGCACACACACTCCACACACACACACACACACACTCCACACGCACACTCCACACACACTCTACACACACAGACTCCACACAACCACTCCACACACAGACTCCACACACACACTCCACACACACACACACCCCCCCACACCCCACACACACACTCCACACGCACATTCCACAAACACACTCCGCACACACTCTACACACACAGACTCCACACACAGACTCCACACAAAGACTCCACACATACACACTCCACACACAGACTCCACACACACAGTCCACACACAGACTACACACACCAGACTCCACACACAGACTCCACACACACACTCCGCACACAGACTCCGCACACACAGTCCACACACAGACTCCACACACCAGACTCCGCACACACACGCCGCACACACTCCACACACACACACTCCACACACACACTCTGCACACTCACTCCACACACAGACTCCACACACACACTCCACACACAGAATCAGGATGTTTACTCCTTGCATCGGTCCCTGAAGTCATCAAAGTGTGAGATGGTTCATGTGACACTAACATGTGGGAGATGTTCTTTGGTGCTGGTCCATGGAGAGACTTGTTCACAATCAGAGCTGTTTTTTAAAGTCTATTCTCTGAGCCACAGGAGCCAGAGACCTGAGCACAGGACACATGTGTGAAGTACTTCCTGGTTCTAGTCAGGACCTGAGCAGTAGTGTTCTGGATGTACTACATCTGTGTTAAGGCTCGTTTGGAGAGGCCTGTGAGCAGGACGTCGCAGTAGTCTAACCTACAGGAGACAAATGTATGGATAAGTCTCTCCAAGTGTGGTTTTGACAGTATACCTTTGATTTTTTATAATGTTTTTTAGATGGTAAAAAGCTGCTGATGTTATTGATTTGACGTGATTGTTAAAGTTCAAGTCTGAGTCCATTGTTATCCCTAGACTTCTATCCAGATTTGAAGGTTTTAGAGAGAGAGCCTGGAGGTGACTGCTGACACTTTCTCTATGTGTCTGTAGTGTTAGACACTGCTTAGCAATGTTGCTTTTCCTTTGCATCTGACACACAATCCTCTGCCAACACAAATGTCCAAGTATTTAATGTTTGCCGACTTGTAACCCAACTCAAATTATATTCTCAGTGTGCACAATGGTTCATGATCTGATTGTTGTCATGTGATGTCTGATAGATCATTATGTCTCCACCAAAGGGACCATGAAGATGAATGTGATGTGACTCTACTGCCATCTTCTGTGCAAAGAGGAGCTTACAGTGACTGTCCAAGTCAAGGTTAGATTTTTACGGGGTGAATTCAATTCTGTATTTTCCATTCTGCAAGCTGCACATTTTACATAATAACTGCCACAGCAAAGTAGACCTTCAAGCAGGAGGAACCAGATCTAAGAAAGGTGGAACCTACAACAAAACCAAGAGTAGCAACTCTGTGTGGTATGCACAGTATATCGTGGAGACAATATAACTGAATTACTATTAAATGTAGTATTTTAGTATATAATATATATTATACAGTTTGTATGTTAGGACATTTGTATTCTGAATTCAATATAAACAGATGTGAAATAAAAGATAACAAAAAATGATCTTCAGTTTTTTTTATAATAATATTTACAAAAAACAAAACAGACAACAACAACCTCCTTTCATACAGTATATTTCTTTTCTCTGAAACACTATTTACATCTGTACACAAATGTAACTATATATACAGTCTATCGTCTAACAGAGCAACACTGATGTACACGTATGTAACAGAACTGTACGGGTGTTTGAACAAAACACAGGTATACTTTCATTAAACATGATGAACATATATAAGCACATTCACTCTAAATAATGAGCAAATACTCTTTTCATTATGAAAAACATTAGATGTGACGTCACCCACATAAGACAAAAGGCCTAAAACATTTACATTGAGAATTTTAAGCACAAAATATGCTTTTGCCTTTTCCTGATCCCTCTAATGAAATCATTTGTCTATTGGCTGCTCTTCAGCACACAACAGGGGCTGGCTCTCTCGTCTCTGGATCTTCTTTAGCAGCTGGATGCGGTTGTGGCAGTAGAACTTGACAGCTCTCCAGTCGCGGTGGTTGTTGACCAGCAGTGGACTGTTCTGCAGGCAGCGCTCACAGTCGGCCTTGGCAGGAACTCGAAGCTCAGTGATGTTTTGGTTCAGATGCTCCTCTACCGCTGCTCGCTCAGCCTCAGACCAGGGACGCTTCAGGACGCCGCGCTTTCCTATGACAGCCAACAGCACCATCAGTACAAGGGCTACTACAACAACTGCACACACTACACAAATGTGAAACTTTATTCAAGTAACTGAGCTTCTGTAACTAAAATCATTAGAAGCTCCACTATGAACACAGTGGAGGCAAAGTGGGTAAAGTATCTAACAAATCTTCACTAAACTACATAAAGAAATATTTAAATCTGTGATCAGATTTGCTCTAGGGTAGAGGGGATGACATTTGAGCCCAGTAATAACACTTGTCTCAATAGGAAATTGCAGCTATCTGCTTCATGGGAGAGTTCAGTAATCAGCTGTCTGTCCCACACCATGAGGCTGACCAATATGATGAGTGGGTGGGCAGAAGTACAAAGTCTGTGCTAGAGTATTATGATGTAACATTCTCCCCATATTGGAAAATTGTCACAAAGTCAGATCACAAGTCATTTTATATTGCCATATTACCTCTAAATTCCTGAGAATTCCTGAGATCCCCTGAGAATGTTTGGGCTCTGCCAGGTTAGGAATGAATGACTGTAGTGGTTCTCTGGGTCACACGTACCAGTGGTGGTATGAAAAATCCTTCAAGTTAAAATCAATTTAATCCACATTTTGGCCCACTTTTAATTGAGTTGTTTAGAACTAATTAGTAGGTAGTAGTGTAGTTAGTTTTACTCCTAGTTTTGGCCTTAGTGGTACTCGGAAGGCTAAATAGTTTCTAAGGTGCTACTTGGTGTGAAATGTTGAAGAACCACTGCTGCACAGCAAAGACGTTCCGTACCTAAGCCCCTGCGATTGGCAGGTAGAAGAGGGACAAGCAAAGTAGACAGTGAATGAAGTGCTTGTGTGTTCTTGGGCTTTTTGGTGCGTCCTTTGTTTTTGGTCTTCTTCACATTCAGCAGAGCAGAGGCCTGGGTCTGTAATGGTCCTGCACCCGAAGCCTCACTTTTCTCCTTCACAGTCTCTCCATCTGACTCTCCCTCTGAATACGAGTCAGCGGAGTTCTCTGACATTACTGCAAAATAGTAGATAGATTAGTTTATTTTGGCAACATAATGAACAGAGCAAAAATCAAAGGTCAAGTTTGCCACAATAAAAATGTTTGAAGTGCTATGTATTGCAATAACCAGTAATATCGAAGACCATTGAGTAAGCCCTACAATATTGTATTTATAACAAAAATAAATAAAAATAAGAAAAAGTATGTGGATAAATGCTGAGCCCAAAAGTATTGTTGCCATAGTCCAGTGTTTCCCAAAAATACAGGACACTATAGTGGCAAAAATAGTCTAAAAACAACGTGACTCACACTCTTTACATTGTCATAATAAGCATAAAAAGTAACTATAAAAAGTGAAATAATTAAATATGTGACATGTACAACTACTCAAATTATATGAGAGAATACACACACATACACACACTTGTAACACCACAGTTTGAACTAAATTTATGGGAAACTGTGCAGTACTAATTATTGCAACAGGCCTAAACTCAAGTCACTGCCAACTCACCATCCAGCTCCAGACAGATGTGGTTTAGACTCATTCCTCTGAAGAGAACTCCGTCTCGCTCTCCACAAAGCACCACGCGCCCAACTCTGCCCATCAGCCCTGCGTCTTGACCAATGTCAGCACAGCTCTGCATCACATGATACTCTCTTTCCAGGAATTGCTCCAACCTTTCCACAGCACCGCCACCCACCTGTCCTGGCTCCTCCCCCTCTCCCAGGAGCAGAAGCTGGGTGAGGATGCCAACCTGCCTCCGCACCCGAGTCTGGGTCAGTGTGCGAGGGTTATGGATTCCACTGGAGCGGGCTAAGCTACGCAGGAGTTCAGTGCCTCGGAGGGGGGTGGCTGGGGAGTGGTACGGCCGGGCGAACATGTACGGGTTAGCGGGGTCCACGCCTACCCCATGACGAGTCTGTAAGAGGAGCTCCAGGCAGGGCTCGCTGTGAGGAGGGAGAATGAGAGGCTGCACCCTTCCGCGTTTTCCTTGCACCCCTACTCTGGGCAGATGGGTCAGTACCAGCCGCTCAAAGGGGGAAAGAGTAGCCTCCAGTGGGGTGAGAGCGGGGGGAGCGCCCGGCGGGACTGGGATGGGGCACTGGGGAGTGACACGAGAGTGGTACTCCGTGATTAAGAGCTTGGATACCTCACATTCTCGTCGTCGGTTGTATAGTATAAGCAGGGACAAGCTGGAGTGGCACAAAAGTCTCCAGGCTTCTGCGGACTGAAGCTGCCGGGACAGGGACAGAAAGGCCGAGTGCTGTAGGCGGCGCAGGTAGAGGACCAGAGATGACAAGGAGGAGAGGAGGTACAACATGCGGGGGTGTCCGGAAGGGCTGCAAAGAGGAGTCAAAGTGTGGAATTAAAGGTCCTACATTACACAAAATGGATTCTTGTGAGCTTTAAGCCATGTTCTAATGTAGTGTCCTCCTCAAAAACATATCCGGAGTTGTGTTTTGCTTTATTCAGCGATGTTTGAGTAATCCTTTATTATTACTCTGTCTACATCCCCAAAGCTCAAAATGCTCAAAAAGAGGCTACTCCAGGGTTGAAATCATCCAAATCATTCTAGTGAAAGTTTAAAAGAACAGTGAAACACACATTATAGGTAGAACAGAGAGTTTTCCGTTTGAGAGAAGAACGCAGCCTAAATATGGAGGGTTTGTAAATGACACAACTTCAAGTATGTTTCTGATGAGGAAACAACACTGTAACGAGGGCCAGAAAATAGAAAATATAACTATAACAATATTTCATAACCGCGCAAAAGGTGGTATAGCTTCTTGACCATTATCTTATTATAAAAGAAAGCTCAAAATACTAATTCTGCATACCTTCTAAACAACTTTGATATTATCTTGTAGTCAATATATAGCTGCCTCTAATGTACTACATACAATAGTCTGAATTTTCATAACCAATCAATATCCATGGGTTTCAGAGTTATGAAAAAATCTGATGGTTGTCATAGTAACTGACCATTCAAAACAAAATTTGAAGTCCTCAAAATGGCTCCTACCAAGGAATTCTTTGTCTAACAGTTTCACATTTTTTAAAGGGACTTAAATGTATTGTATGGCTAAACTCTGCTTAAAGTACCTTAACATCTTTTCTTTATCGTCAGCGCCACTGTCAAATTCCACTTCTCTCATGCCGTTCTCCTCATCGATGTCAGAAGTGTCGTCCTGCTTCACTTTCACTGACTCCATCGCTCCACTCAGTGGACTCAGGGCGCAGACATTCTCATCATTGACCCTCTTCAGACCTGATTCTCCTAAGTCTTCCTCTTGATTCCGCATGCCTGTCTTTGACCTCTTCTTCCCCCCCTTTCTGATGGGGCCCACAACTGCAGGTGGTGGGCTACGGTTGTGAACACAAACACCCACTGCACTCTGTGATGGAGGCGGGGAGACCGAAGGTGAGTGATGGGCTGCCATTAGATTGGGTGGACTCAGGGATAGTTCGTGGACTTCAGACTCCTCCAGTGACTTTACTAGGGGCGGTAAATGGGATTGCGCTGCATTGGGGTGGGGGCTCTGAGCCTGTAAGCGAGGCATCTGTGTGTAGAGTTCCACCAGGGCGGAGCACACGTCTGGCTGGTGGGCGTGGTGCTTGTCCAAGTGGCGGCCCAAGGAGCGGAAATTGCGCCCGCAGAACTCACAGGTTTGGGTGATGCAGTCTATAGCGCTGAAGGGACCTGGAGCTTTGAACACTGGTTTAGGTGAAAATGAGGAGGAGGGTGAAGTAGGCAGCTGATGTGGAGGTGCATCAGATGAAGGAATGGACTGGTCGAGATGGTCATAGCCAACTGCGGTCTGCTGAGCCCGCCCTGGTGATGTCCGATAAGGGGGATTTTTCTTTGAAGGAGTGCTCTGTTGCTTCTTTTGGAGCGGGGGTGCATGTCCTCGTAGGCTGGGGTTGTCTTCCTCCCGCTCTGAGCCACTGCCATCCGAATGTGATATGGGAGAGGCTGAAGGGGACAGGGACCATGAGGGGGTGACATAGACTTGCTGCTGCTCCTGGTGTAGTGCAATCAGAGGGAAAGGCTCTTCCTCCTGCAATCATAGGGTCATTTACAGTTAATTGAGGAAATAACTAAAGCCTTACAATTGGATTATTTCAAAATTTCTTCTTTCAAGTAAGCACTGAAATGAGTTGAAATTAAACATTTTTATGTAAATTACCTTTTTGATTTTGTTGTTGTTCTCTGTCTCAGTGTACTCATGTTGTGCTGGGGACAAACCTCTGCTGAATCCCTATGCAATAAACGGAGAACAAAAACATCACAAAATCCATTACTGACGATTCTATATTAAGCTTGGTCGTCAAAGGGAAATAATTACCCTCTTTAATCTTTTCATTTTTCAACACTTTATTTTCTCATGTGGACTGAAATAATCATCTTGTTGAAGCAATAGGTTTGACTTTAATATGAACAGCTCAGATGGAGAGCGGGAGATATGTATTTTTATCAAAAGCGTTTGTGAATTTTCATGTGGTTTAAACCCACTAGAGATATTAACCATAAACCAGGTCTTAGAGTATATTTTGACAGTTAAACAGCAAATATCTATTCACGATACCACAGAACTGACCTCCGATAGGTACAAAATAAAGCTATATCATCGCCATGGTAACCCACTGTGACAGGTAGTAACAGGTGTAACATGTGAGTTTTGAATATAATCTGTACGCAAAATATATGTTATAAAACTGATTTTCACAAAGACTGACCAGATTTTCTCCCCACTCGATGAGGCTGTAGTCCACGGTGATCTCTTCTCCCCTTGTGATGTCCCGAATGGCGATAACCACAAGTCGGACTTGATTGGCACAATGGACCTCTCGGATGCGACAGTTTGGTGCCGGAGGAGAGCTGTGTCTTGGGGCAGAGGCCGAGGGAAGGGAGGGGTGTGGACTAGTCTGAGCAGATCCTGTGGTTGTAGGGGGGAGTGGAGCAGGTGTGGAGCAAGAACTGCCCTTGGACCCATTGGAGACTTTATTACTGAAAGGAAAGGCTACATTGAAGTGACCCTGTCTACACGTTAGTAATAACTACTGGACTTGTTTTGTCTTTAGGAAATTGGCTTATCCCAAAGACAAGGTTTCCAGTTGTAAAATATGTTTACAGATCAACCTGAGATTCACTGCCAAGTTGTGTGTGATATTTTTCCACTTACAGTTTTTGAGGGAGGCTCTTATTTTTATCTGCTGTTGACGCTCTTTCTGCAACTCCTTTACCTGCAGGACATTGGAGAAAAGTGATCATGTATAATCCAAAGGAGACCTAGATGTACTTGCAAACATGAAATGAACATAAGTACATGTATGAGCACATTTAGCTGCACATAGCACAATGCAGCATCACTGTTGACACTAAAACATGATAAGCTGATGCAGCCTCACCTTGCCCTGGTCCTTCCCCAGAGTCAGACACGAATACTTTTACAGGGGTTCCCTTCCGTTTTCTCCCACATCCTCGTCTGTCGAGACAAGCAACAGGAAACACTCATGTGATCAATACGTTTATAGTCCAGTAATGAATGCATCTAAAGCATTCTTTCTTGCACTTAATCCCACTGAAAACTTGAAAAGAATATCTTTAAAACACAGGTATTAATGCTAGAGACAGCCGCAGTATTAGCAGGAAGGCCTTGAATACTTCTAACATAAAGGGGATTATTTATGTGTACGGAATGTCACATGAATTTAGAAAATTAAAACAAAAGCTACAAAGACACTCATGAGGACCTACGGAGCAACCCCACAGAGCCTGTCTCTGTATTGATCCACTCTGTTCTCTTTTGGACTTGAATACTTGAGTGTATGGACTACTTTGCTTCTCAAGATGATTATCCGAGCATATGTTTTTTGACAACAATGTGAAGACAGTTCTATGAAGTACAGTGTTTAGTGTCAGCAAGCTGCCTGACTCCAGGTCACTAAAAATTACCATCTGCAGTTTAATTTTGCTGTTTTTGTTTGTACACCCTCCAGGTTAGAACTTTGACACTGGCCAAACACCCTCGTCTTCACCTCTGCCCACATCTCTGTCTATGTCCGTGCATTGATTCTCTTTTCTCCTCTTGCTGTACCTTCTACTAATGCAGCCATAGAACGCCCAAACACACACACACACGCACACACACACATACAGACGCACACACAGACCCACACCACAGTCTGCACACAGTCCACATGTTACACACAAACAGACTGACACCCTCCCCCTCTGTGGCCCACATGCACGCACAACCCGGCACACAAACAGCCTCTCTCCACACACACACCCCGCCCCGACAGCAGGCACACAGACACGCAACTCACACACTCTCATGCGCTGCACACAAATACACCTCCCCCCCTCCCTCCCTCTCCCCACCTCCCTCTCTCAGCTCACACACTCCCTGCTAACACACGCAGTACTCACACACATTTCTCAAATAACCAAAGCCACAGTCTCACGTTCCATCTAGGAAACACACACTTTTTTCTAGATGCCCAACACAACAAAACATTCTCACACTACAAGCTCTAGGTCAATGTGGCACTCCATGGAAAACGTACAAGAAAACAAGTGTATGCACATGTAACACACCAGCCATCTTTTGTCACGCAACAGTGTCACTCCTCATACATGTTTGGATTACGTTCAGATGTAGATTGCTGATGTGATTTTGGTCAGGGGAACTACAATAAGTCTATGGGGATGGCGTGTTTCAAAAATGTCAGTGAGGTAGAGGTAGATGCAGTGGTAGGTGGAGAACGGAGATACTAACATTTCAAATTGTTTGTTCATATGAAGCACAAACTGTTGGAAAGTAATTACTAAGCAACAACTATAGTGGAGGTGGAAAAGGGGAATATGTGTTTTTTTTTTCAGGATTATGTTGTATCTGTCACTATATCAGGTATTCAATGTGTCACAATTAAGCTATTGTTACCTGTTTTTCGGTTCACACTTTGCATGTTAATATTTCTCCTGCTCTGTGCTTTCATATGGATTAGGAACATCAACACGCACAAACTCACACACACTCGTACACTCATGCTGGATTCCGTGCTTCGAGTGGACATTACATCGCTATGACTTGCATTCATTTCCTGGAGACTGATCCTAACCTTAATCATAGACTTGCCAAACCTAAACCAAACCTTAACATATTTTAAGTAACCGATATTTGAACTTTAAACCATGTTGTTGATGTAATAATAAAGGATTTTGTTCCTATACGGGGAGACAGGGCCCCAAGAACTGAGTGTAATTTTAGTCCCCAAATTTAATAAATCTCTGCCCTTACACAGAATCCTCAACAATAGAACAGATACACCATCCGCCCTCCCTACACTTACATACCACCCACTCACCAACATACTTCTTAGCACGCACTAAAATGTCCTTTCCTCTTTTGTAAACAAAGTAGATGCAGAAACACACAGTGGCCTTATAGAAGCTGCACACACACACCTCCCCTTCTGACTGCAGTCAACGCACAAATACGCACAAACTCACACTACACACACAGCATATGCACCAGCTACCAAGCCTTCTTTTTCTGTTTCCAAGCCACTCTCTCTCACACACACTCCCCCTCCCTCCCTGTCTGCTGCTCCTGCTTCTGAGCTGACACACACTTGTGCATAGACCCACACCTACACACTCACACACACACACGCAACACACAAACACACACACACATTGGGATTCCATGCTTTTTGAGGACATTACATTGACTTACATTAATTTCCTGTAGACCGATGCTAATCTTAACCATCTTAAACCCCAACCATCCTTAACCTATTGTAACCCATATCTGATCTTTAAATCATGTTGTTGATCTATACTCTCTGTAATAAATTGTCTACATAGAGGTAGGTCCCCATAAATTGAGTGTGTGTACACAGATTTTGGTGCTCACATTGTGTAAATATCCACCCACACATGTGCATGATGCATATCCATGCTTTTGGGGGGAAACACTGACTTACATTCATTTAGCCATAGTCACTACTTGTCTAACCTTAACCTAAACCCTATCCATAACCTAATTGTAACCTCTATCTGAACTTTAAAAGTGTGTTGCTGATCTAATAATCAAAGATTTACGTCTGGGGACCTTATTTTTGTCCCCATAAAGGAGGCAGGTCCACGTGACGTGAGTGTGTGTACAGACTTAAGTCCCCACAATGTGAGAAATATGTGCCCACATAGACACACACACACACACGGCCACTGTCACATCCCCTCCCCTCTCCACTTTCTGCCTCACTGTACGCACAACACACACCTTCTCGTGCACGCAACAGCTCTTTGCTCTGCTCAGCTCTCGCCGCTCTCTCTCTCTCTCTCTCTCACACACACACACACACAAACATGTCTGCTTTTAGAGACAGGTTCACTCATTCACTTTGCATTAGTACCTCAGTATCGGTGCACTCACTTTATACCTCAAAGAAATAGGAAAGAAGCAACACTATTTCAGTAATTACTCTCTTCTTTTTGCTCAGTAGACGTTATCAAAAGTGTTGTTGGGAGGGAGGGTCACCTATATTTGTCCACCCCTGTGGGACTCCAGTAAAGCAGACTAAACATAATTTAAGCATCTTCAACACTTGTTTATAATTTATTATTTTTTTTTTTTTTTAGTACTGATTTATAGATGAATATGAACTTTTATATGAAAAAGACAGATATCCCTCAGTCCCTCCTGTAAGTGACCTGTGTCCCATAGAGCTACACTAATACACAACTCCCATCTCTGTCCTTTGAGGGACACACACACACACGCAAACAGTGTAGTTCCCTCCCCCACTCACCACTCACTGGCACACACACATCCCTCCCCTTCACTGAGCGCTAACACACTTCCCTCTGACTATACACACACACACAAACACACGCACATGCACACAGACACAAGCACACACCCCTCCCCTTCACTGAGTGCTAACACACTTCCCTCTGACTACACACACACACACAAACACAAGCACACACACCCCTCCCCTTCACTAAGCGCTAACACACTTCCCTCTAACTACACACACACGCACACACCCCTCCCCTTCACTGAGCGCTAACACACTTCGCTCTAAACACACACACACCCACACATACACACGCACACCCCTTCACTGAGCGTTAACACACTTCTCTCTAACTACACACACACCCCTCCTTCACTGAGTGCTAACACACACGCATGCACACAGACACAAGCACACACACCCCTTCACTGAGCGCTAACACACCTCGCTCTAAACACACACACATGCACACACACACGTCCTTCACAGCTTCTCCATCTTCTCTCTCTGTGCACACAGACCTCACACACAAGCCAATGAAGACTGATGTATGTGAATGTATATGTTTAGATATAATTTCAGATCATTTCACTTGACAGTACATCTGTGTGCTGTCAGTTCTCTGAGCATTATCTGTCATGTAACAACAAGACATGACAATATAGGCCCTGTGGACGGAACCTCTTAGTTTGTACTGCTGACGGAGTTGGTGCTGCAGTAGCTCACGCCTCCATCTACGGGTTCAAAGTGAAATTCCAGCTTACCAGAGCAACACTTTGGGGTCTTCTGTTGACCTGTGCAACATTTAAAGCTGTATACAGATTATTTGAAAAACACATAAACCCAACATGCTTTAGAACAGTTTCTCTTGCTCCGTGACTACCCATCTTTTCAACGTGATGTGCACGACTACACACTTCTCTTTGTCACACACACAGCTCCCCCTCCCATCACTCACACACAACACTCACTCACACACACTCGTACACACACACAACTCCCTCCACTGCTGTAAAAGTGCACACACATGCACGTGCGCACTCACGCACGAGCACAAGAACCCCCGCCTTCTTCTCTTCTACACACACTTCCACTGTGTCTGTCTCTGTCACGCACACACACACACCGCCCCCTCCCATCTCTCTCTCTCACACACACAGACACACACCGACACACACACAGACACACTGCTGCTCCTTTCTCTCCCACGCCCCCCTCCCATGTTCTCTCACAACTGCACACACTGCATAAGCAAGACTCACACTGAGTATCCACGGAGTATATGACCATGCTTTAAACACAGTGTTTATAACACAGTGTTTATAAAACAGTGTTTATAACATAGTGTTTTTAACACAGTGTTTTCACCTGGCATCTGTGTCAGAACAGGTTCAAACTTCACAGCCCTTCAGCATTAAATGAATGAGGGAAAAGAAAAGATAAACATACCATATGGTGATGCAGTTATTACGTGTATGTTTTACATTTGCCCTCGCCTCACCCATTTAAGTATAAGTTATAACACATTCATCGGTGAGTGTCAAACGTGCGCACTAGGACTGAACACTGTGGCACGCGCGCATCTCCGGTGCTTTGTGCGGGAGCAGCCTAAGAGTGAACCGGGTAAAGAGCAAAAACACTCTATTTGACCAATGTCCACTTATTGTGCCTTTAAATATTTACTAAAAGTTATCACAGGCAAATATTTACAACTTTAACGGACTCTAGCGTGCAGTGTGCGCACACACCCGCCAAGACGCGGCGCCACTGACATCGACAGTCCTAAAGAGACACTGGTTCAACACTTAAAAACAAACTCTTACCCTCGTAACGGCAGAGCAGGTTTCCCACCATCTGCTTCAGTGTGCGCCCGGCGCTCACACACAGGACGCACAGTCTCCGCCATCTTCACCGCCGCACCGTGCAGCGCACTCACTGCTCTCGCACACTCCTCCCGGTACACTCCTCCCGTACACTCCTCCTGTAGCCGCTCATCGAGCTCAAACCTCGGCCATCCCAGCGTGTACCACTGCGTAACAGCGAGGGGAGAGCGCCGCTGAGGACGTAAACTACAATGAGCCCAGACGCCTTCCTGTCACGTCCACCCCGCGGACTACAGCAGTCTGGAAGTAAAGACGTGTCGAGTGTAAAAGCAGCGCAGAAGCTCTTCTTACATTAACCACAAAATGAAGCCTGCTTTGTTTCAGTCACCCCTCCGCACGCACATGGACGCGCTTACCTATAGCAGTGGGAAAAAATAAACTGCCTCATGCGAAGTGGCCTAATAGAGTGTAATAGTGGACTGTTACTCTCATGATTTGTATGTTTACACCTGTTTCCTTCTGTAAAAGAGCCCATCACTGCCTAACACAATGTCTTGGGACAAGGTCAGCAAATTAGCTCTGCTAGATGCCCTGCTGAGCACGGCATCCGATGTACTTAAACTGCAAAGTTTTTCTGTTATCTATTTTGGGTTTTACATTCTTTGATAAATAGGCTTTAACATCTCCAATTATCCATGGCTCCAATGCTGTATGTACCATAACCTGCTCCTCAAGTTATTTGGGTGTTTGGCATTCAATCAATGTAATGCAAGTGTTACAGCATACGCAGTACATCTTAAAGGCAGTGCCTACAGAGAGAGAGAGAGAGAGAATGTTTAGTGGAAAAGGTAAAACCAAAACAACACACCAGGACTACAAGCCACCACAGGATGTTCTTCTGCTGTCCTAAATGGTCTGCTGCATCGTACAGAAACCCCTGGTAGTTGTGCAAGATTTGAATTGAACAAAAGGGCTCTCTTTCCAAAAGGGCTATGTTTGGGAGCATCTCTTTGGGCAGACTTCACAATTGTAACTCTTCTGTTTTGTTTTTTGGCTTGTTTTGAGTGCATAGTACTCAGCCCCAGTACTGAGCCTGGAATCTGTGTGTGTGTATGATTATATTCTCAAACAGAACACGAGCTCCTGAGCTCGTTTTGAGACACACACCTACAGAATGCAGCCTTTGCAGACACACACTCCCCATCTTACACACAGAACAAGGACATACACACACACAGACACACACCGACACACCCCCACACACACACACACGCAGTGCATTCATTTCCCTTTCATTCAGAGGCGCACATATTGTACTGCAGTAACACACTCCCTTCCCCCTAGATCTCTGTCAGACTCACACACACACACACACGGACACACACACACACACAGACACACACATTCCCTCCTACGCAGCACACACACTCTCACACACACTTCACCACCCCTCCCCACTCTTTCCATGTCTTTCTATCTTTGCAAGGACACTAACATTGACATTATCGCTAAGATCCATGTTGTGTAAAACCAGTTCAAATGTCCTGTAGTTTAGTGTCTTACCCCAACTGTAAACAGATGTTAATAACGAAGCTGGAAAAAAAAAAACATCATCTGTGACAAAAAATACTGTGTTATTTTATGTTATTCAATAGCAGTGACAGCAACATACACAGAGAGATCTGAACACACACAACACATTGAAGCTCCACTCCCTTCTGTCTCTCTCTCCTGCCTGTCTCGCTGTTGGTCTGTATCTCACACATTCACACACTCAAGCCCATTTTACCCCTCCTCTTTTTAGTTTCTCTGTCTCTCTCTCTTTCCCTCTCTCTCCCACACACACACACGCACACCCCCACACACCCCCCCACACACACGCACGCACACACCCACACCCTCTTTCTTGTACTCACACACATTGTGCACATTGCAACAACACATTCATTGGCCTCTCTCTCTTGCTCTCGCTCTCTCACTCACACACACACAGACACAAACACACACACACATACATACAAACACACACACATGCAAAGACACAAACACAAACACGCACACACCTACTCTCTTTCTTATACTCACACACATTGTGCACATTGCAACAACACATTCATTGGCCTCTCTCTCTTGCTCTCGCTCTCTCTCTCACTCACACACACACAGACACAAACACACACACATACATACAAACACACACACATGCACAGACACAAACACACACACACACACACATACATACATACAAACACACACATGCACAGACACGCATGCACATGCGCACACCCACACCCACATGCACATGCACCCCCCCCCACACACACACACACCCACCCCCACACACACACACACACCCCCACACACACACACACACACACACACACACATATCGCTTCCACATGCATCCTGCCACTCCTCCCTAACAACCAGGCACAGATAGTGCAGTGTATCTTTGTATAAATATGGACTTGAGAAGTGTGCAATAGAGTGTGTGCAAGTGTGCAATGAATCTATACAAATCTTGAGCTATAGACTGCTGCAGCTTGTTGACAGATCTGTGAATAGGTTTAACCAGTGCTGCTGACCATTCTGAAGTAAATATCAATAAACACATTTTGAATATGAAGAAAAAAAATCACCGTTTACTCACGATTGAAAACATAATAACAATAGTAATGTTCAATAATATTTGCCCACATTGCAGTTACATATGAAGCGGTTTGGGCTGCTCAAACAGCCTCTGATGTAGTTGCTTTAATGTAGTTTATGTAGTTCACAGTATTGACCAGAAGAGGTCACAAAAGAGGCGTTCTCTGTGTTTTGGGAGTGTGGCGGTGTGCTGCCAGCAGAGGGCAGTAGTCAAAGTGAGTCTGTCTGAAAGCGCGAGAAGGAGACGCTGCAGACAGGAACCAGGAACATAATAGTTTCTTAGATCGGCCGGTCATTTACGATTATTCTTGATAACATACCTTCCAAGATGTCCAAACGACATCGTCTGGATTTGGGAGATGATTATTTTTCCAGCAAGAAGCGCTCAGATGGGTAAGTCTCTCCTCTTTAGTGATATTGTCTGCGTTGACATGCGAAGCTAACATTAGCTGCCTGTTAGCTCGGTACTGGTTTCCTTGGCTAATAGCCACCTTAGATAAACTACAGCTGCAAAATGTGTTTTTGACTCACACGCGAATAACATGGTACAAATACATGTCATAGGCACTTTCATCTGTGGTTTATAAATCGATCTGCGTCCTTTTGCTGAAGAGGTTTAGGAATGTTTCCAAAGGCGGCATTAGCAGCTTGTAGCATCAGCGCGTTGAGGCACGTGTGGTCGCAGCTAGCAGCAACTATCACCTGATGAACACAGGCTCACTCTGAGACCAGGGAAGTCATCCGAAAAAAAGCTTTCCAAACATTATTTTTCAAATTTACGTTACTCATTGCAGCACCTACTTTTTTCCTTAGGCAAGTCACATTGCCTAGATTGAATATTGCGTGTGCGCGCGCGCGAGTGTTGGAAGATGGTTGGCTGGTGGCTGATAGCGCAGAGTGGCAGCTTCCGTCTCTTTGCCCCAGGGCAGCTATGGCTATAATAGTGAGTGTGGCGTGAAGAATGCACTAAATTGTAAAAGCGAATTTCTGGGAAAGCGTAATATAAATTAAATGCATTAACCTCCTGAGACCGGAGCTCTTGCATGACCTGCTTTATTAATTTATCTTTTTTATTTGGGCTGACTGGGACCTAATGAGTCTAAATACAAAGAATTATCTTTTTACATTACCGGTATGTAGTTTCTGAGAAAAAAATATGTAAATCAAATCTCATATGTGGACATTTTAATCATGTCGATAAAACATTTGAATAATGATTTGCAAAAACTATTTATTATGACCCTGAGCACAGCAACATTTGTCCTGAATGTAAATGCAATTGTGCCTCTTGGAACAATGTGTCTCGTGTGAAGAGCTGCTGACAGGAGCAGAAAGAAAAATAATAATAATAATAGAAATAAAATATTCTAAACATTCTAAACTGTTAAAAGATGAATATATATATATATATATATATATTTGCATTGTTGCTGTTCTTGTATGCTGTTATTCTTCTTCTAGAAATTTGCATTGTGGCCTAGACAACCCAAAATGTGTTGTCCACATATGAGGACACCAGTTCTCAGCAGGCTATTGTTAATAATAACAGTAGCAATCATTTTATTATTATTACTTACCTTATGTTACCAATAAGGCTGTAACATATTATTGTGTAGTGGGCTCTTTTTGTTACAACCAATTTAGTCATTTAAGCTTTGCATATCTTCAAAAAGATATTATCAATGTATCTATCTGTGTAATTCTGTGTTTTCTCTTGTTAACAGGAGAGACAGGGACCGTGATCGAGACCGTGAAGATCGTTCCAGGGACAGGGACCGAGACAGAGACCGGGACAGGGAGCGTGATCGAGAGCGAGACTCGAAGCCCCCCAGTGCCCCCTCCATAAGTACTGGCCCCAGTCTGCCTGGCCTCAAGCAGATGGCTGTGAACCAGCAGATAAACCCTTTCACAAACCTGCCTCATACACCCCGTTACTATGAAATCCTGAAGAAGAGGTTACAGCTACCTGTATGGGAATATAAGGAAAGCTTCAATGACATCATCACACGTCACCAGAGCTTTGTTCTTGTTGGAGAAACAGGATCTGGAAAAACAACACAGGTTACCATTTAATGAATCATTCTGTTTAGAAGTCTTTTTCTTTAATTATTCTATTCACTGTAAACTATTGTGTTGATGTGTAGATTCCTCAGTGGTGTGTGGATATGGTGAGAGGCCAGCCTGGTCCTAAGAGAGCAGTGGCCTGTACCCAGCCCAGAAGAGTGGCCGCCATGAGTGTGGCACAAAGAGTCGCAGATGAAATGGATGTGATGCTCGGTCAGGAAGTGGGCTACTCCATTAGATTTGAAGACTGCAGCTCTGCTAAGACTATTTTGAAGTAAAATGTTATTTGTATTGTATTACACAAGAATATTTTACTGACAATATATGTATTTTTATGAATTTGACATCCAACGTGGTTTTTCCTCAGGTACATGACTGATGGTATGCTACTTAGAGAGGCTATGAATGATCCCCTGCTGGAGCGTTATGGTGTCATCATTTTGGATGAGGCTCACGAGAGAACCCTTGCAACAGATATCTTGATGGGTGTACTTAAGGAGGTGGTGCGCCAGAGAGCGGATCTAAAGGTATATTTCAGTTGACAAAGTCGTTATAATTCTCAAACATCTGAAAGATGATTTATTGTTATGCATTCTCTTTAGGTTATTGTTATGAGCGCAACACTAGATGCTGGCAAGTTTCAAGTCTACTTTGATAACTGCCCTCTGTTGACCATTCCTGGTCGTACACATCCTGTAGAAATATTCTACACACCTGAGCCAGAGAGGGACTACCTCGAGGCAGCTATACGCACAGTCATCCAAATTCATATGTGTGAGGAAGATGAAGGAGATTGCCTTCTGTTTCTCACTGGTCAAGAGGTAAGCCATCAGACCAACACTGCAGTAATGTTTATGTCTTTGTCAAGTGACTGTCAGTAAATGTTGCTTTTTGCCAGGAAATCGATGAGGCCTGCAAAAGGATCAAGCGTGAGGTTGATGATCTGGGACCTGAAGTTGGTGATATTAAAATCATTCCACTGTATTCTACATTGCCACCACAGCAGCAGCAACGGATCTTTGAACCTCCGCCACCAAGAAAACCTAATGGGGCAATAGGAAGAAAGGTAGGTGGATTAACTTCAGTATATACAGTATTAATTGTGCACATTTGTTTTACATTGTGCTTTTCCTTTTCAGGTTGTGGTGTCAACAAACATTGCAGAAACATCTTTGACAATTGATGGGGTTGTATTTGTGATAGACCCCGGTTTTGCCAAACAAAAGGTAGCTTGCCACCCACCCACCCCCCTTTCTGTATATTGATTTTTAATTTTTTTTGTTGTTTCAACTTTTGGATGTTAAATCCCTGCATTGTTTTGTAATGGTTGTATAGGTGTACAATCCCCGAATCAGAGTTGAGTCCCTGTTGGTCACAGCCATCAGTAAAGCTTCTGCCCAGCAGAGGGCAGGACGAGCTGGTAGAACCCGCCCAGGCAAATGTTTCCGACTCTACACTGAAAAGGCCTATAAAACAGAGATGCAGGCAAGTCATGTTTTGTTAACAAACTCTGTGTAAATAACAAATACATATTTTAATGTGGTGCAACATTGATCACAGGACAACACGTATCCTGAGATTCTTCGCTCTAACTTGGGCTCAGTTGTGCTGCAGCTGAAAAAACTAGGTATTGATGACCTTGTTCACTTTGACTTCATGGATCCTCCAGGTAAGTCTGGTTTTCCATTTTGTATTTATGTTTAATTTTCATTGTATCTTTGACGCATTCTGAATTTTTGTTTTTGTTTTAGCACCTGAGACACTGATGAGGGCACTCGAGCTGCTGAATTATTTAGCTGCTCTTAACGACGATGGTGACCTGACAGAACTGGGCTCCATGATGGCGGAGTTCCCTTTAGACCCTCAACTGGCAAAGATGGTCATCGCCAGCTGCGAGTTTAACTGCTCTAATGAGATTCTGTCCATCACCGCTATGCTGTCAGGTAATGCCCGTGACTGGGCTGACATCTTCCTCTAGGCCACGAGTATAGTTTATTTTGTTAGAACCTTTTTTTTCTTGTTTTTAAACAATCGAGAGAAGCCTTCTTGATACCTCTAGTATTTATTCAAGTAGACTTCTCAAATTAGATTTTTTCTATAGATGATGATGGTAACATACATTATATTACAATTTTCATATGGTACTGAAACCCTAGCAAATGTGCAAGTTTAGTATTTAAGACTTTGAGAAAGTGATTTCCCAAGAGAAAATAATCAGACATCGCCTTTGCTAGTGCTCTGACCCAACTGTGTGCCCAGTGCCTAGCATTATAGGCTTTTCTGTGTTTATTATGAATGTTTGACTCATCACTATGGGCGGCTTTGTTGGGGCCCATACCAACCTTGTTTAGTCCCACAGTGTTTTGTCCGCCCCACGGAGGCTAAGAAGGCTGCCGATGAGTCCAAGATGAGGTTTGCCCACATCGATGGAGACCACCTGACACTGCTCAATGTCTATCATGCTTTCAAACAAAGTAAGCCTGGCTTAAAGGTGATGGCAAATATGTTTTTAATTTTTCACTTTGCTAAAATAAATGTATTGTTTGCTTTTTCCAGACCACGAGGCTAACCAGTGGTGCTATGACAACTTTGTAAATTACCGTTCGCTGATGTCTGCTGACAACGTTAGGCAGCAGCTCTCCCGTATTATGGATCGATTCAACCTGCCTCGCCGTAGCACTGAGTTCACCAGCAGAGACTACTACATCAACATCCGCAGAGCTCTCTGCACTGGATACTTCATGCAGGTCAGCGCACACTGTTTAGATGGAGGGGGTGGGAGGGCTGCTGTTTTAATGAGTCGACGCTTATTAACATCTCATCTATGTACAGGTAGCTCATTTGGAGCGCACAGGACATTATCTCACTGTTAAAGACAACCAGGTGGTCCAGTTGCACCCATCCACAGTTCTAGACCACAAGCCTGAGTGGGTGCTCTACAATGAGTTTGTCCTCACTACTAAGAACTATATCCGCACTTGCACAGATATCAAACCTGAATGGTGAGTTGCCCCTGCATTATACCTCTGATATATATCCCTCTATTATTAGTCATTCGTGGTAACTTTTCTTTTCTGTCTCTGCAGGTTGGTTAAGATTGCCCCTCAGTACTACGAAATGAGTAACTTCCCTCAATGTGAAGCTAAAAGACAGCTAGAGAGAATCATTGCCAAACTAGAGTGCAAAGAGTACTCTCAGTACTGAACACAATTAGCCATGATGTGTCTGGGGAAATTTGCTGACCATAGTTTTAGATCTTCTGTATCATTGTAACTGTATTTTGTTTTCTTTTTATATTTTATTTTCTGTATCCCATAAGCAATATTTCTGTAATTGTATATAATGCTGAAATAAACTGCCTAGGTAAGCTTGGCTGTTTAAACATAGGAACATCAAAAATGACTTTCCTTATTGCGCCGAGTCATTAATTGTTTTGTGCAGGTTTCTTTTATTAAGTGCTTTCACTTGGTAAGGTCTGAAACATTTTGAATAATAAACTGTACTATAAATTTCCCATTCAAACCATAATTGTGGTAGACTTAAAGTTCTAATTTTGTTTAGACATTCTGAAGGTGTAAAATATATGAAAAAAGAAGTGACTGAATTTAATTAATAAAGTTCTCTAAATGAAGTGTGGCAACATTGTTTGTTACATTTACAACTGACCTTACATAATCCTGAATCCGGGTTCTCAAACATTGTACACCAAGTTCTTACTATAAGACAAAAATATCGGGTCAGTATTTCAATCCAATCCAGATCAAATCAATCATGTAAGAGAATGTTTTTTGGGGAAAGTACTAAAGTAAAAGTACAACTGTCTGGATGTAACATCTGATTTACAATTTGAAGTTAATGTTAAGACTAAAACCAAGCACAAAGTCTATTTTCAAAAATGAGAAAGTAAATCATCTCAAGCTGTAAGAAAGTATGAGAAGCACAAAATTTCAAATCATTATTGTCAACTTAAAACTCACAGTGGGAATCAAAACCAATTATTATAAGTATTCAAGTACAAGTCTTGTTCCACTAAAAACATTGGCCCTCAGCAAACCAAGAAAAAACACGAATTGGAAGATGCACCCATATTTAAAGTTGCTGTGCATATTGGTGCATCGTTTTACTCTGTTACAGATGCTTTTTACTACCAGTACTTTTCAATATCTTCTATGGTCTCTGGGAGGCACCTGTTGCGTGTCTCTGAAAGTGATCTTGCCACCAGCCCTCCCAGTAGAGCCGCACAGCACAGGATGACCTGAGGCAGCTCCTTCCACACATCCTCCAGTAACAAGACAAGGGGGGCCAACGCCACGCCTAACCGGGCCATGAAGGAGTTGTAACCCATGCCATTCTGCCTGGAAACACAGCAGACATCTTGTTTATTTGTATACGCTGATGTTCTATGTAACTTTTTTGGTGGAGGGTCTTGCGTTTCCTGGAATGCCCCACAATTATCTCTCTTGCATTTATTCAATTACATTTTTTTATTGTTTGAAAATACTTCGAAAAGAAACATTCATTCTTACTAGGAGTGGGCTAGCCTCTCCACAGCTCTGACCTGTAATTTAGCCTGGGACTGGGAGCGTATGTCCCTCTTGGCTCCATGGAGATAGATAAGCATAATGCCTTACTGTGAAATATCCCATGCAAAGCAATAACATCTACCTGGAGACAACCAGCTGGTGGACCCTCCAGCAGAAAAGTTACACAGTGAACCTTTAAATCTGAACAGGAAGCTCTTCTTACCTTAACACAGTGGGATAAAGCTCAGAGCTGTACAACACAAGTGTGCCAAAAGCAGCAGAGGAAAATCCCTTTCCTATAACTGCCACCACAGTTCTAATGACAGCCATGTCTGAAAGAATAGTTACATGTAACACTGCACTTAGTCATGCAAATGAACTGGAGTCATTCAGATTTGAAAAGTACTAAAGTAGTGTACTTAAAGGTCCTATATTACACAAAATTAACAGTTGTGAGATTTACGCCATGTTATAATGCTATTACCTCCTCAAAAACAAACCTGGAGTTGTGTTTTGTTTCATTCACACATGTTTGATTAACCCTTTATTATCAGTCCGTCTGCATCTACAAAGCTCTAAATGTTCCACCTTGTGATGTCATGAAGTGATAGTTTTCAACAGCTACTTTTGACGTTTAGTTTAGAAGAGATTGACAATTCCACGGCTGAAAATATCCAAATGATTCCGGTGAAGGTGTGTGGAGTTTAAAAACACAGTGGAACACTTCTTTTTTTGTGTGTTTGTTGTCACATGACATCACAAGGTGGAACAGAGTGTTTTCAGTTTGAGAAAAAAACTCAGCCTAAATATGCAGGTTTGTGTGTTAAACATGAGTGAATGAAACAAAACACAACTCCAGGTCTGTTTGTGATGAGGAAACAACATTATAACGTAGATAAGAACATAGTGCAATAAGTATAAATGTTAGCTGTGTATACTTTTTACTTTTACTTTACTATATTTGAGAGCAAGTATCTGTACTTTCTACTCCACTACACTTTTAACATGACTGAAAAGTTTTTATTCTAATCTGGAAAGGCATTTGTAAAAATATACAAAGAAAAAAAGCCAGACAAAAAGAGCCAGTTTTCCATATTAATAACATTTCAGCTTGACATGAAATATTCAAAAAGTAAATGCATAAATGTTAAACTTGCTCATTTCTACCAGTGACTAGCCCCAAGAGCTGTCTATATTATGACAAAAATGTGTTTAATAATGTTACTTTTGCTGCTCCCATCTGTATTAAATATGTTTGACCTATAATCTGTTGTGAGATCATCTGAAACCCAGCAGTATTTTACATTAGTTACCTCTTGGGATAAAAATGTTGACAGCAAGACAAAGTGCAGCCAAAAACTGTGCACCCACTTGAACCGGACGTCTCCCAATCCTGTCCCATAAAAAGTATGCAGAGAGTTTGGCTGGTAACTCAATGAGCGCATAGGTAAACTGAGTTAGATACATGTTGAGGCCAAACCCGGTGATGTTAAAACTGATGCCGTAAAATGCAATTGCGACACAAAACCTGGAAAGTATTTTGAATTATTAGTAATAACATCACAGTGCAAGAGTATACACAGTCCAGACCATAATAGACCAGTGCGACAGGCCAGGTTCCTCAGCTTTGGGATTCGTATGAGATCCAGGTAGGAGTAGGTGCGGTCTCTTCTTTCAGTCACGACTATACACCGCAGTGCCTGAAATGAAATGTTTTTTGTCAAGTTAACACATATTTGCCTATAAACTGTGCACAAAATATAAATATGAACCTACCTCTGGCTTTACCATGTGGATTGATTCGTTTCGGTTGTTCATTTTGGCACATTGTTTCAAGTATTTCTGTGCACTCGTTAGTTTCCCATTAGCTATGAGCCATCTGGCAGATTCAGGCATCCATCTGAACAGCGATGGAAGAAGTACTCATTTAAGTTACTTAAGTAAAAGTATAGATACCAGAGCCAGAGTGTTAAACCAGAGTTCTTAAAGAGTAAAAAGTAAAAACTTCACACAGATTTTGAGATCTAATACAGCTTTAAATGTTGTTATTGTTTTTTGTTTGTTTGTTTGTTTTGCTAAAGAAATGTAGTGAAGTAAAAGTCACAAGTATACACTTTAAAATGTACTTAAGTAAAGTACAGATACCTACAACCTATTAGTTTGAATATATTTCATTGATGTCTAAGATGTGTGTGCGTGTGTGTGTGTGTGTGAGAGAGCATATGTATGTGTGTATACGTGTGTGTGTGTGTGTGTGTGTGTGTGTGTGTGTATGTATGTGTGCAGGGGTGTGTGAGCATGTGTATGTGTGTATGCGTGTGTGAGCATGTGTGTATCTGTCTGTGTGTGTGAGCATGTGGGGGTGTGTGTGTGTGGGGGGGTGTGTGCGCGTGTGTGAGCATGTGTATATATGTATGTGTGTGGGGGTGTGTGTGTGGGTGTGTGTGTGTATGTGTCTGTGTGCATGTTCCCCAATGACATCATGCTCTATAGCTGTATATCAGTTAGAAATGATTAAAACATGAGGAAACATGGGATCAAATAAAAGTCGTACCTCCAGGTGAGAATAGCTAAGAGCACAGGTGATGTCACACTTATCATCAGCCATCTCCAGTCAGTCACAAAGTATGCAATGAGCGGAAAGACTGTGTTCCCAAATGTCCAGGACAGGCTGTCGATCACTCCCACCAATTTCCTGTGTTCAATATCAACCCACTCCACACCTGGAACAAAAACCACACTAATAAACAACATGAACTGTGTGTAAGAGACTTGTGTGGAAAACTGTGTAATTACTCAGGACAGCTGAAACAATGACAATGCCAGTGATGCAAAATCCAGTGAAGAAGCGCAGCACTGCAAACATGACGTAGGTTGTGGAAAAGGCAGTGGCCACAGCGAACAGCATCCCAGACACATACGACAAGAGCAGAGGGATCCTCCGACCCAGTCTCAAACATACACATACACAGATGATTTACACGTGTACTGCGTGCATTTACTTCAGTGATGAGAATCCATGTTACCTGTCGCTTAAAAGGCCAAAGGTCATTGCCCCAAACATAACTCCGATAAAGAAGATTGTAGCTGTTGCCTTGTTCTTCCCTTTTTTATCACACACCAGGTCCCACTGGAGGAAAAATTGGTAAAAACAACAATAACAAAACTGTTAATCTGTTAATCTAACTGTTATCTTAAAATATAATTGTTTAGTTAGTCTGATCTCAAGGGCCCATATTATACTATTTTCAGATGTACGTTCTAATGTTGTTTCGTCATCACAAACAGACCAGGAGTTGTGTTTTGTTTCATTCACACATGTTTAACACACAAACCCTGCAAGTAAATGGTAGCAGTTAACTTGAAAGCTACTATGACATGACATCAGACGGTGGAACAGAGCATTTAGAGCTTTGGAGATGTAGACAGGTTAATAATAAATAATTACTCAAACTCCAGGTATGTTTCTGAGAAAGTAGTAACATTATAACATGGTGAAAAGCTGCTTGTGTAACTGTGGGTGTCTTGCCCAAGGACACAGCAATAGTATAGCCCTACTAATCTACTAATTAAATGGTTGTTTAACATATCAGCATAACATAACGTAAATGGTACTGAAGAAGTGACTTGGATGAGCAGCGAAAAGTCTCCACTCTAAAACCTTTTGTCCAGTTACAGATTTGAATTTTTCTTTTACTATGGATCATACCTGGACGACTGAGGGAGTACACAGACATCTTGTTAAATATATGTACTGCATATTATTAGCAGGAGAAGTAAACATGATCTCACCTGTGAAGTTAGAGTAGACTTGAAGGTCGTGTTATCATAAATCCATCCTTGAGAACAAGGCACAGTGGAGACACCAGAGTAATTCATATTTGTAGAATTTAACAGCAGATGATACTGAAGCTCTTCAAACATCCTACAAGAACTTGGTTTTCCATCATTTCCCATTGGAATACTAACAGCTAATTTCTGCACTGGAGTTAAATTCCTAAATCTTTCATTTTGGTCCAAATAGCTGTAGTCGCAGTGGTGAGCGGGAACTGCCCCGATGAAGTTATTGAGCATAAAGTGGCAGGGCATAGTGAAGCGACCAATGAAACTTATTATAATGATCAGAACCTGGAATCTCCCAAAGCCGTTTATATCACCAAGAAGGTCCTCAAACTTCACCATGACGCCTGCCTAGTGCTGCTTCCTCAAATATGTTTTATCCTGAGTTTTATCCTGAGCTGCACCTTAAAGATGCTCAACTGTACATGCACAGCCCAGTAAGTCAGTGATGTTAAAAATTATCAATATGTCACATATTGACCCAGACAAGTAACAAGGGACCTTGCCATACTGTTTTACTTCCATGACCCTTTGTACTGTAGAAGTGGAACGGTTCTAACAGACAGTGTCAAGTCAGGCTCTATCTTGGGCAAAACGGAATCTGCAAATCATGTCAGAGAAAGAAAGCTATGTAGAAATACCTACAGATCTATGTCCAATCTCATCACATCTCAGAAGCTAAGCAAGGCCTAGGCCAAGGTTAGTACTGTGGAGTGAATGAATAATGTACTGTTAGCACTTTGGGTGTTTTGAAAGGTGTTATATAAATCCCATGGATTATTATTACGGAAGAATGAATGCATAAGAGACAAGTGATGTAACCAAGCAGTTTTATTGAACTACTGATGTCACAGTCCTATATGAGGGACAAGAGACATTTTTCCTTATTGATAACATTGTACTTTCCTATGAAATATCCAAAAAGTAAATTCTGTCATTTCTATTTGTGATAACCCCTATAAGTTACCATATTTCAACACAATTCTGCATTTTAATAATATTAATTTTAAGTGCCCCCCATCTGTATTAATATTATTGGTCCACAGAATGATGTCATCTGAGTTTACATCATATTACAAAAGTCATTTTGATTGGTCTTGATGGTAATAGTGGGTTTCAAGAAGAGAAATTGCCATCCAAAGTGCAGATTGACCGTTTCCTAAAAATAATCAACATACAGTTACAAGTCTTTATTTAACACTATTCATGTTCATAACATCCTGTCCGTAGACTTGAGGGAACCCTTTGATAAAAAGGTTTTTAGTGCTAAAGAAAACCCATGCACCAAGAGCAGACTTTGTTATGATGTTATTTTGTTAAAGTACTGAACTGAATTCTTCTTGCTAAAATTTTCAACATAAACAAACAAACAAACAAAACACAAAAGGCCCCCTCAAATATGGGGCATGTTGTGGTCCAGGAGCGCTAACCATTATGCCACAGTTTCAACCACTTTCTAATCAAAGTTAGCCCATTACCTGGTTTGTTCTACATCTTCAATAGTTTCTGGTAGGCGCACATTTCTGGTCTCTGGGAGAAGAACAGCTACAAGTCCTGCAGCAAAAGCCAACACACAGAACACGGTGCTGGGCAAATGTACCCAGAACTCCTCCAGGAGCAGGATCATGGGTGACACAGACACGCCAATACGGGCCATAAATGAAGAGTAACCCAGTCCATTCTGCCTGTTAACAAAAAACGTGCTTATATTTAAAGATGTCTGTGTAGACCCTCAGTCGTCCAGGTCTGATCCACAGCAAACAACGAAGTTAAATCTGTCAACTGGACAAATCTTGTAGGAGTGAAGACGTTTCGCTGCTCATCCAAGCCGCTTCTTCTGTTCTGGTCACAATACTGGTGACCACTGCCTTTATATCTATCTGAGGGAAGGGGCTAACTACATTGAAACTGTAAACAGCTATTGTCTCCAGTTTCAGCTGAGACTACCCTATTCAGCCCTTAATGACCCTGCTATTGTTCTCATTGTTCTGGGTCTGAGGATGGAGTTATAGATGCGGGAGAGATTATGTCTCAGACCCCCATTTCTGTTTAAGGAAGGATTCTCCTTCCTAACAAAAATAGCTTCTTTAACTCTCCTCTGAAACCATTTATTTTCTCTGCCTAAGATCTGAACTTCACTATCTTCAAAGGAGTGGTTAGTGTCTGAGATGGAGATGCATGGTGGACTGGGGTCCAGAGGAGCTCTCACGATGGTGTTGGTACATCCTCTTATGGAGTAGCTGTTTAGTTTCTCCAATGTAATGCTCACTGCACTCTTCAATGTAATGTAGTCTACTCCATTTAGTGTAGTGAAGAGTGCAGTGAGCGTTTCATTTTGGAGGAAACAACATTATAACATAGACCAGAAAATAGTGGCCTTTAAATATGTAACATTTAGGTTTTCTTGTAATCAATCCAGGCAGTGAACAGGCTGGTCTTATGGGTTCTGCAAAGTGATCGGTCAACTAGGAGCTGGTGTTTGGCACCCCTGGTATCTTTGCCTATGCCCGTCTGTGCTGTCCTCAAGTATGATGCCTGACATGAGCTTCCATGTTGTGGTGAGACAGGTTATTGGCCAGTAGTTGGATGGGACTGTAACCTTTGTGGGATCCTTCTAGATCGTACACCCTTCGGTTGGCCATTCAGGGTTAGTCCCATCCCGTAGCAGCTGGTTCATTTGTGCTGCCAGGCGCTCATGGAGAGCAGTGAGTTTCTTTAGCCAGTATGCGTGGATCATGTCAGGGCCTGGTGTAGTCCAGTTTTTCATACCTAAGGCTCTTTACTGAATGTCTGCCACAGTGATGGTGTCTGGATTCTGTTCAGGGAGGTTGCTGTGGTCTCTCAAAGCCACCAGCCACTGTGCATCGCTGTTATGTGATGCCTTCTTCTCCCATATGCCTTTCCAGTACTATTTGGTTTCCAGCCTTGGTGGGTGTGCTCTGGTGTTATTACCCTGCCACTGAGCATAAACTTTTGCTGATTGTGTTGCGAACAGAAGATTTATTCATCTGACTTCATTATCTTGTGTGTACCTCTTTAGGCGGCTGGCCAAGGCTTGGAGCCTTTGTTTGGCTGTTTCCAGTGCTTCATGTATGGGCATCTGGCTGTACCTCTTGGGTACTTGTTTTTTCATTGCACCTCTTTGGGCCTCTGACAGTTGGCTCACTTCTCTTCACACTGCCTTGATTTTAGCCTCAAACTGTCGTTTTCATGGTGGGTATTGTTTCTCACGGCTCCCATGGTTGCTCTTATAGCCAAGCATCTCTAGGTTTACTGCTACGGATGTATATCAGCTCATTGGGTTTCTGTGATGGTTGAGGTAGGGATTGCTCTTAATGCTGCATTCACATCTTATAGGAGACTTTCATATGGTACTTCACTTAGTCTCCGTAACTGGCATCGGGGTTGCCTTGTGTTCATTCAGGCTGTGATCATGGTCAGTCGCTGCTCAGTGTGTTACTTATTGGGGCTTCGTACCCAATCTCCGGTTATGGAGTTGATGCTATCTCCCCTCTGACCTGGCATCCTGGTATGAAGGTACAATTGTTCCAAAAAGTTTGAATGTATAAATGTTGATTTGTAAACTGATAAGCGCAAGACAGCTGAAACAGCAGGGCGCGGGGCTAGAGGGGACTGGGGTTGCTGTGGCAACGGCTAAATAGTTTTATATGCAGTAAAGGAGTTAATCCGAATTCACAGAGTACATCACCTTTATGTGATATTATGATGTGCATTATTAACCTTTTTAATAAGTTGTATACCAATGTCGCCACGACTGCTGTTTTGCCTTTTGACTTTAGTTTTTTTATCTATTTCTAGAGACGCAGTCCCTGATATGAATTAGGTGTGGATCATGGACTACCCGGGCGAGGGGGCGGGTCTACTGTTTTTTTATTAATGGAAATAAGGAATCAATTAACGCACTGGCTTTATCTATGCAATTTACCTTGGAATAAATAAAGTAATAAAATATTAATTTATATATATAAAATAAATGTATCTTGTGTGATTCATGCTAAGCCCTGCCCCTTGTCTGATGACAGTCACGTGATTCATGCTATGCTCCGTCCCATTTTGCTTGTAATTCATGGTATCCCCACCCTTTTCCCCTGCAACAGTCATGTGACCCTTTTCTCAATGACAATCATGTGATTCATACACCCCACCCCTTTTCTTGTATTATTCAAGTTAAGCCCTACCCCCTTTCTCTGCAACTGTTGTGTCACACCAAACCCCGCTCTTTTTCTCTATGACAAATGTGTGATTCGTGCTAAGCCCCGCCCTTTTTCCACCCTCATATGATTCACGCTAAGCCCCGCCCCTTTTCCCCACCCTCGTATGGTTCACGCTAAGCCCCTTTTCTAAAACGAGTGTAATTCATCCTAAGCCAAGTTTGTTCGCAAGGTGGGGTTTCAACCCAGGTCCCCCATGTGAAAGTCAGATGACTTACCAGATGAGCTAATTAATCACTAGTGCAGCCACATACACATAAATACATACCTACAGCAACATCAACATCAAAAAGTAAGGTCCTCTACTTCTGAGTCCACCCCGGAATTGTTGCAAGACAACAATGTGTAAAATGCGCAAGAATTACTCAAGTAGTCCCTGTCATATTGTCATAAGAGGGGAAAAGGGCGGGGCTTAGCGCAAATCACACAACTTTGGCAGAGAAAAGGGGTGGGGCTTAGGGTGAATCTCACGACTGTCACAGAGAAAAAGGGCAGGGCTTAGCGTGATTGACTTAAGAGAAAAAGGTTAGCATGAGTCAAATGACTGTCACAAAGAAAAAGGGCGGGACCTACAGTGAATCACACAAGTGTTGCAGAGAAAGTAGGCGGGGCTTAGCATGAACGAAATCAGAGAAAAGGGTTATCATGAGTCACATGACTGTCGAAGAGAAAAGGGGCGGGGCTTAGCATGAATCACAAGACTGTTGCAGACAAAAAAGGGCGCTCTTAGCGTGAAACATATGAGACAAGAGGTGGCGCTTAGTGTGAATCTCACGATTGTCACTGAGAAAAGGGGCGGGGCTTAGCGCCACATGACTGTTGAAGAGAAAAATGCGGTCTCATGCGTAACTCATACAAGAAAAGAGGCGTGAATCACATGACTGTTGCAGACAAAAGCCTTAACATGAATCATACAAAAAGAGGTGAGGCTTAGCGCGAATCACATGACTGTCACAGAGAAAGGGGGCGGGGCTTAACGTGAATTGCACGAGAAAAGGGGCAGGGCTTAACATAAATCCCACGAGAAAAGGGGCAGGGCTAGGCATGAATCACATGACTGTCATACAAGGGGCGGTGCAAATGGGATATGTGAATATCGTCAGACAAGGGGCGGGGCCTAGCATAAATCACACGACTGTCAAAAAGGAAAGGGCGTGCGTGAATCACATGACTGTTGAAGAGAAAAAGGCGGTCTTACTGTAAATCATACGAGAAAAGGGGCAGGGCATAGCATGAATCACACAACTGTTGCAGACAAAAGCCTTAACATGAATCATACACAAAAAGGGGTGAGGCTTAGCACGAATCACATGACTGTCACAGAGAAAGGGGCGGGGCTTAACGTGAATCGCACAAGAAAAGGGGCAGGGCTTAGCGTAAATCGCACGAGAAAAGGGGCATGGCTTAGCATGAATTCCATGACTGTCATAGAAGGGGTGGAGCGAATGGGATGTGTGAATGTTGTCAGACAAGGGGCGGGACCTAGCATGAATAACACACCGTTAATCACATGACTTGCAAATCGTTTTGAGACAAAATTGGCACAACACATGTCTAAAAACTCATGAAAGCATAGTTTTCAGATTTGTACTTGTAAAATTACAAAGTTGAAAACGTAAAATGATATTTGTAAGTGGAAAACAATATTTGTAAGTGAAAGATGAAATTTGTAAGTGTAAAATATATATATAATCTTGTGGTTATTCTTTACTCATTTTTTACTTGAAATGCACATAGAAAATGCCACTGACCTGACAACAGTGGGGTAGAGTTCTGTTGTGAACAAATACACACATGTGAAAGCTCCTTCTGAGAACATCTTTCCCAGTGCCCCCAATGCAGTGCGAACCAGGCCTTTCTCTGCAATCAAACAACACTTGTTAATTTATTCTTTAAAGGTTCGATATTACACAACAGTGACTCTCGAGAGCTTTTAGCCATGTCATAATGTTGTTACCTCCTCAAAAACAGACCTGGAGTTGTGTTTTGTTTCATTGACACATGTTTGAGTAGCACTTTATTATTAGTCTGTCCACATCTCCAAAGCTTAAAATGCTCTGTTTCATCTTGTGATGCCTTCAAGCTGTAGTTTTCAAGTTAACAGCTTTACATTTAGTTCAGTTCAGTAGAAATGTGGCTGAAATCATCCAAATGATTCTGGTGAAGGTGTATGGAGTTTAAAAACACAGTGTCTTGTATTACCACATGACATCACAAGGTGGAACAGAGTGTTTTCTCTTTGAGAGAAGAATTCAGCCTAAATATGCAGGATTTGTGTGTTAAACATGTGTGAATTAAACAAAACACAACTCCAGGTCTGTTTGTGATGAGGAAACTAAATTATAACATAGATTAGAAACCTGCATACATAATATGGCCCCTTTGGATTCTACCTTTGGGTATAAACATGTTGATGAATATGCACAGTCCTGTCATAGTGAGTGTTCCTGATTGACAGAACCTTCGGCCGACTCTGTTCACAGTGAAAAAGACCAGCAGTTTAGATGGAACTTCTATAGCACTGTAGATGAACTGTGTCAGATGAAGGTTTACACCAAAACCTTCTATGTTCAGACTGATCCCATAATAACTACAAGCCAGTCCAAACCTAGGGAACAAAAACTCAGTTTCAGAATATCACATAGCTAGATTTCACTCATTTCTTAGTGACTTGTACAAACCACACAATTCCAGTGAACAGTGCTATTCTTCTCAGTGTGGGGGTCTTAACAAGGTCCACATAGGAGTACTTTCTATTTTCATCTTCAACGATAATTACTTTGCTCAGAGCCTTGAAATGAAAATGAATGTATGTGAATGATAATCTTTGTCACAGATAAAGACAAACTGAGTGTTACCTCTGGATTTAGCTCAGACATAAACTTGTCTCTGTGGTTCACTTTAGCGCACCGGCTCAGATAGTAGTGAGCCCTCTTCACCTTCCCATTGCTGATGAGCCATCGGGCAGATTCAGGGACCCACCTGCAATATTTCTCACTTTAAATGTCACTGCAATCAGACACACGTTTTCATAGAGCCGTGTCGTGACATTCTCAGTCAGGAATATATTGATTTATTTATTTTTTAATACAATAAAAAAAAACTTTTTTGAAAATAGAAAGTGTGCCTGAATCATGATCTGGCTCCAAGAAAATTGTGATTGTGATATTTTTTTATTATATTGTTCACCCATATTGTAAGAATTTATACCATAGACACAATACTCATTATAATTTTCAAGTTCCAAAATGTGTGACATGATGCGCTTGATAAAGTCTGTGAATAGGGAGGAGCTGAGGGGCTGCTAACGTCTTCAATGTTGGGGCTCACTTAATATTTTAATCCAGAGCCTTTTAACAGTAGAGCGCACTCTCCACCCTCTAAGATGTTTTCTGTTTTAAACAGGTTTAAATATAGTTTGCTCCTGTAGTCATTTATAAAAGCTAATGTGGAATTCTGTTTTATTGGAGTCTCATTTTCAACATTTTTATTCAAGATTGGATGTGTTATGAAAGTGGGACAGGACCATTCTGGGGAAGGCTAAGGCCCCCCTCAAGCCCCCCACTCAACCTCTACTCTGGCGCCGCCCCGGGCTCTGAAGGGTGGAGCCAATATTCACATGTCCCTGTGATGACAGATAAGAACTGTCATTTAAAGAGTTTAAGGAAATGTTTGATATTTCATTGAATTTTAATCCATTCAATTTAATGAATCTTGTAAAGTGTATAAAACCTACTTTTATCTACTGTGTCCTTTTTATTGTTACATGTTTAAATAAGTACGTGCTTAAAAACAAATGAAAGAGAAGTTATTGGGGAGTGTTTGAGCCTTACCACAAACAAATTATTGCCATAAGCAGTGGGCTTGTTGTCGCAGCGATAAGATTCCTCCAGTCATTCACAAAGTATGCAATAATAGGTAACAAAATCATCCCAAGACTCCAGTCCAAGCTCAGAATCACAGACACTAATGTTCGATGTTTGATGTCCACCCATTCAATACCTGGAAGTATTATAAATCTCATTTTGAACTCAACAATGAAAAAAAAAAAGTCAGTAAAAAAAAGAAAAAAAATGTGACACTCACAAAGTACCACAGTGATGATGCTGATGCCTGCCAGCCCACATCCAGTGAAGAATCTCATTATGGAAAATGTAGCAAAATTGTTGGTGTATGCACTTGCAAATCCAAATGTGGCGGCAACAATGTAAGACAATAGAAGTGTTTTCTTCCTGCCAAATCTAGAAATTAAATTGGATGACTTTGATTATATGAAAACACAAACAACCCGGGGTAAACATGTTGAGGATGATACCTGTCACTGAGATAGCCAAACATCGCTGACCCAAGCATCACTCCAGTGAAGAAGATTGTAACAATGGCTTTGTTAAGTCTGATGTTGTCACAAACAAGATCCCACTATAACACACAATGAAATATAGATACGTATAGGTATGTAAAGTTATGTCTCAGAGATGAGCACGGTTACCTCAGTGGCCAGGGTAGACTCGAAGGTGGTCTTGTCATAAACCCATCCATTCTGACATGGCACCGTGACTGAACTACTTACATTTGTAGAGTTAAACAAAAAAGAATATTGTGCCTCTGGAAACATTTCACATGAGTTTGGTTCTCCATCTTCACGGACAGGAATTGCAATCTTGATTTTCTGAGCCAAAGATAAATTTGAGAAAGCATCACTAACCTCCAAAGCAGTGACATTACAGTGGTGTCCTGGGATAGCCGCAATGAAATTATTTAAAATGAAGTGAAAAGGTAAAGTAATTCGAGCAATGACAAGCAAGAGCATAGTCCTGATCTGAAATCCACCAAAACCATTCACCTCGGCGAGGATATTGTCAAACTTCATGTTTAAATGACACAAAGAGAGGAGTAAAGTGTGGTATTATCAAGAGCTGGCACATGTCTGGTGAAAAAGTAATAGAAAGGTAACATATTTCAAGGAATAAATAAATCATCAGCTAGACCTGTCTGAACTGGACAGAGGTGGATACAAAAAATACAGTCAAGTAAGACTTTCCTCAAAGTACCTCAAAGTAATATTACTCAATAGAATTACAAAGTAGTGATCCAAGTAAGAAATGTGAAGTGTGAAGCATTTTGGGCTGAAGTTGTTTTTAAATGTGCTATATAAATAAACAAAATGAAGAGCAAAAACAACTGCTCAAAGAGTCATTCTAATTTCTGATTTATAATTTGCAGTTAATGTAATTGGAAAGACAAATCAGTAAATAATGCTCAAAATATGGTATTTTAAAAGGATATTCCACAAAATAAGGATATTCCACAAAATAAGACAAATTAAATCATATCTGACACAGTGCAAGGAAAACAAATATACAGAAACCAAAACTCATCTTTGACAGCTTTATACTTTTATTAATGGTTTCAGTTGGGAGTACACACAAGCACATAAAACACACACATGGGTGATACTGTTTTTAGAGTGTTACTTAACACTTTAACTGTTTTTGTGTACATTTTACAGCCATTAAATGGCTCGGTCTTTGGTAGATTCCTTAGTGTTTGATCCCTCTGAGTCTTCTTCAGCCCTTAGTGAATTTCTTTTTGTCGCTTGGACTCCATCCTGGAAAATGCAAATGTCCTTTTTATCAATGTGTTTGAAAGCAGATGAGAGCTAATGGTTTACTGTGAAAGATCTCTCGAAACAGCTCTTTCACCTTGGTTTCTCAATGTCCTCAATAAACTCGGGGAGTCTCCGGTTTAATGTTTCAGGCAGCATGAAGGCCACAAGACCTGAGCCGACCGCCACTGCACAGTATATGACTGACGGGAGGAGATGCCAGACATCGTCCAATAAGACGATGAGAGGTGAGATGGACACGCCCAGTCGTGCCAAAAAGGACGTGTAGCCTAAACCATTCTGCCTGGAAATGCATGTCATTCACTGTGAATTTAACAAACATGGTATATCCAAGACCCTTCAGCTGATTCAGGGTCTCACCTGACCACGGTGGGATAGAGCTCAGTCGTATAAAGAAATGCAATTGTAAATGAAGCTTCAGACATAGCCTTCCCCAGAACTGCCACAATAGTGCGAACCAGCCATTTATCTGGAAACAAGGGGAGTTCAATCGAAATGTTGGATTATTATTATCATAAAAAATGTACCTTGTGTGACAAATATGTTAATAAAGAGACACAGCCCAGTCGTGATCAGCGTAAATATCTCTCCAGGTTTTCGACCAATTTTCTCCAAGAAGAAATAAACTCCAATCTTCATGGGCATCTCGATTGTTGCAAAGATAAACTGTGTGAGGTAGGGATTCAGTCCAAACCCAGTAATATTCAGGCTTATTCCATAGTATGTAAAAGCAACTCCAAACCTGGGAAAAACAGCAAACACAGTACAATTCTAAAACGTAAATTGTAATAAAACCAATATAAGTTCTATGTACTTTTGGTAAACAAACATGAGTTTTACATCTACAAATACAAAGATGGTTCTCATACAGATGCTGTACCACTGTTTGAGAAACAGTGAGAAACACATCTTTGAAGTTCTGCATTAAGTGTTTTGCTGATATCACACTCAAACAATACTCACCACATTATCCCAGAACTGATAGCTAGCTTTCTAATGCCTGGGGTTTTAAAAAGGCTTATGATAGTATACTTCTTGTCTCTTGTTTCAGTTTCTGCAACTTCTAATAATGTCTGCAAAACATAACACAATCATTTATAAATCATTCTATTGGAAATGCACAAACCAGACTCTACCTTTGGTGTAATTGTAGACAAACATTTAGCCCTGTTGTTCATCTCAGCACACTTCTTAATATAATAATATGCCTCATCAGCCTTCCCATTGGCCATCAGCCATCTAGCAGACTCAGGAAGCCACCTTAAATTAAAAATACATCACAGTTAGAAAACAAACTACATTCCCTGGGACTGTAGCTAGGATATCTAAATACCTCCACGCAAATACAGCCAGCAGAAGAGGTGCAGACACCACCAAGATGAGCATTCTCCAGTCAGTGACAAGGTACGCCAGTAACACCAGAAGCCAGTTTCCAATGGTCCAATCCAAGCCTATGATAATACCAGAGAACGTCCTGTGTTCAATACTGAACCACTCCACATCTGCGATACAGAAGGGCAAACCATGTGATACCATCTGATAGTTAACCTACTATATACCATAATATTTGTACATACACATTACAAAATAAGAGTCAAACTTACTTAGAACTATAGAAATTATACTTATTCCAGCCAGGGACATCCCATTGAAAAACCTCATGACTGAAAACATGACATAGGATGTGGAAAAGGCACTTAAAATAGCAAATGTCAGTGAGCATATGTAGGATACAAGCAAAAGGCAGCGGCGACCAAATCTGTTGATGAAAAAACAAACAAAAATACTTTAATACAGAATGAATATACTGTATCTCACTCCAGTTTGATTCTTAGTCCTAAAAGTAACAATGCATTTTGCTTATTTGAAATCCTCGTACTGTAAATTACTTGTCCAAAGCAGCTTTATTCATAATAATTTACCAACCTACTGTTCCTTTTTCCTAGTTTTTCATTGAGTTCTCTGACTTTATATCAAGTCTAGTGTTGGGAAAGGATTGTAATAGTTGATTTTAACATGCTTGTTGACAATAGCAGACTGTCTTGGTAATGCATTCAGTGCCCTATAGATGGCATCAGTTTTATCCCGAATGTGAATAAACCAGCTCACAGTCACACGCACACCCTGGGTCTTGTTCTAACATATGGTGCAGAAATCAGTGACCTAAATTTCCTCCCTCATTTCAACCCCATATTATCAGGCCATTTCCTAATTACTTTTCAGTTTACCCATAAAGATTATCCTGCCCTACAGAATAAAACTACAATTAAACGAACAGTATCTGAAATATTTTAAAGTTCGAAGAAATAATAGAGTCAATATTTAGGGAGACGTGACCCTGCTGAGGACAGCTTTAGTCCAAATAAGTGATCAGTTTGTTGACAGATCTATGCACTCCCTGAAAACTGCTCTTGATATTGTCACCACCTTTAAACAGAAGGCTGTCAGACCCAGACCTCCTGCTCCATGTAACAATGCAGAACTGCACTCACTCAAACAAACGGTCAGAAAATTAGAGAAGCCACTCCCATTCTAAGCCATTTCTAAAGGCATGGAAAACCTGACTTATAAGAAGGCTCTGCAGAAGCTCCTCAATCCCTGCTCTGCTCAGATGAGATTATGTTGTTCCATTTTTTTAACAACAACCATTAGAGATAGATCAAATGAAATGACTTCTACAATTAGCACTGAGCAAGTCCAGGCTGTAAAGCTAGTGTCCCACATAAATCCACCAGTGATACTAGACAGGTTTACTGCTGTCGACCAAACAGAGAGAACTGAAGCCTTTATCTCCTCTAAAACGTCAACTTGTATGTTATTCCAGGCAGACTCCTCAAAGAGTCCTCTCTCTATGTATAGATCCTATCCTTAATATAATAAATATCTTCAAATTTGCAGTCATTAAACCACTTCTGAAAAAAATTATGTTGAACCTGATCTATTAGCCAGCTATAGACCCATCTCTAATCTTCCCTGTGACTCAAAAATAATTGAAAGAGTTGTAGTTTTGACAGCTTTGTCGCCACCTACAGGCTGACAAATGAGTTGAAGCTTTTCAATCAGGTTTCAGTCCTGGGTCTGTTGGACCTCAGTGCAGCATTCAACACCATGGACCACAAGATTCTACTGCAGAGGTTAGATGTGTGACATAGATGTCAGGGGCAGCCCTCAGCTGGTTTAAATCCTTTTTATCTGATAGGTACCAGTTGTTAATGTAAACCATAGTTTCTCACCATGTGCTAAGGCAAGGTAAGCTAACACCTGCGAGGCTCTTTATCTGTCCAGATAGTCACACTGGACAGTGTCAGTGTAGCCTCCAGTTCTATTGTAAGCAGTCTTGGAGTCTTATTTGACCAAGAGCTCTCATTCACAACACACATATAGACCAAGCCTGTAAAACAGCCCTTTTCCACCTGCCTAATACTGCTAAAATGAGAAATATCTTGCCTAAAAGTAATGCTTTAAAAACCTTAAACAGGTCCTAAATGCAGCAGCCAGGCTGACTGCTCAGTGATGACTGGAACCTAGATGTCCATCCTATGCCCTGATGACCCAGTACCTGGCTGGAGGACCCCTACCCTATCCTAAATAAGCCCCCTCTGTCCTTTAGTCTTGAGTGGCCCTACAGACTTGAACTTGATCTGTAAATGGATGTGCGTTAGTAATATCTGCAGCTGCTCGTCCATGGGAGTGGATCTCTCTTCACTGTAGTTCTCTCAATGTTTTTTTTCCCACGTTTTTTTTCCTTGCCGAAAAGGAGGGTCTAAGGACAAGGGATGTTCTGGGACAGTTATCCATTTGCTTGTTTTCTGTGAATATTGTTTAATCTGTCTGTTATTGACCAATGTCTGATTTACTGTTGGATTTTCCAACTTTCTGTTGGTTAAATCAATGATCTTGTTCAGCCCTAAAAGGCAACTGCTGTTGTTTTGGGCTTCACAAAAATAAATAGAACTGAATTACCTGTCACTTAGAAATCCAAACAGAGGTGCTCCACACATCACCCCAGTGAAAAAGATTGTCGCTGTTGCTTTGTTCATCCCCTTTCGGCTACACACCAGATCCCACTGCAAGTAAAACAGCATCACTTGAGTTCTACACAGACTATATATACAAACTCAGTGTATGAGTCTTACCTCTGTGGCTATAGTAGATTTAAAAGTGCTGTTGTCGTAGACCCATCCGTTCTGACACTCCACATCGAGCGTATTATTGCTACTGTTGAATCCAGACATAAGGTGATATTGAGGACTAGAATACATCCTGCAGGAGCTCGGAGAACCCCCATGGGCGCTCAGGGGGACCCCCACAGTGAGTTGTTGGTCCAAAGTTAGGTTCTGGAAGAGGCCTCCGTCATCTAGAGCGCTAATGTTGCAGTGATGAGATGGAACTGCCGCCATAAAATTATTCAGCAGAAAATGGCATGGCAAGGTGATCCGAGAAAGAAACTGCAACAAAACTAACTGGATTTGAAATTTCCCAAATCCATTTATATCCGCAAGAATATTATCAAATTTCATTGTGCTGCTTTTCCAGGACACACAGAAGGCAAACTGGTTCTATTTGGTAAGAGCAAAATAGGGCTGAGGTCTGGACACACATTTACCAGTTAAATGTAAATGATTTAACTACAATATAAACAGCTCAAGATTATGATATTGTTCTTCAGACAGAGAAGGACCTATACCCCTTCAAATGATTGGATCTTTTTAAGGCTGAGTACACAGTTTGCCTTTTGATGTAAGATAATTCAAAATGAAGGCTGAGGTGTAAATAAGTTTAAATAGCCTTTCCCCATACAATATTTTACAATCTCTGGAGTGTAGTATATAGTAATAGTTCTGTGCTAATCTGACTCATCTCACCTCATCATTCAATATATCGATCGGTCAGTCAGTATTTATCATGGGTATTTGTCCTGTATATGGGGTAGTGGGTGTGTTTTTGTTATTTTTCTGTTCCACGACAAGACTTGAGTTGAATGAGTCATTACAAATTCAGACTAACTACTAGTGTTTCATTCTGTTATTATTTATTATTATGGCTACTATGGTTTAATGTATGTGTGTAATGTGTGTAAGGTCAGGCTGTGACAGAGGGGGCTGGATCAGGAACACCTCTAAAGAGAAAATGAGCTCCATCATGACACTAGCCACTGTCCACAGTGTAACACATAACTCCATGAAAAACTGATGAGAAATTCTGCCCAAAAGGTAAGCAATATATTACTATTACTAATACATATTTTAACATGTGATGCACCAGAAAATGCACACTAAATAGATCTGTATGAAGAAGAAAAAAGCTGCATGCCAAATGTCATTAAATATCAATCATATCTGAACTCTCTAACATATAGTGCAAAAAGGTTTAAGTGTGTAATATAGCTATGTTTTATGTTTAGCAAATATTTAACCGTAATATGCAAAATTTGTTCATATTTGGAACAAACTAAATAATACTAAAGGCTATAGTTCCTGATAAAAGTCTTGTTTATGTATGTGAATATAATGAAGTCATTTATACTATGTCATTATTATTATTATAAACTGCCATAGTAACAGTAACATGTGTAAACTGATATTTTCTGCAGTAAAAGTGCACTTGTGTAAGATTTTTAAATGGTCTAATGATGTCATGGCAAGATCTGTAGACCTCATCCTCAGGGGGTCACCGAAGGAGCACGAGGTCACTCCTTTGTCAAAGAGGCAGCAGCTCTGTTTCCATAGAAACACCAACTATGATTAAGGTTTTAACCTTACATGGAAACAGAAGTGTTGGATCACTAAAGTTAGGCCTGACAGTGATCACTGTGCACAACGAAGGGAAACCAAACGGTACAAGACATGTGGTACAAGACATGTGGGCAAAGCAAGGCCTAAGCTGTGGATGTCCAGCCATGCTCAAATGTATATTACACATATTATTATAACATCATCTACAGTGTTGGTATTTTTATTCCATAAACATAATTATAATCTAAATCTAAAAAGGTACTATCCCAAACCTATAGTGCTTTAGTTTTGTTGTTACAGAAAAACATCTTTTGCTTACCTTTAAAATTCCCATTTTGCCAAAGGAGTACTTAACATAGTCGCAGAAATGAATACTGTAACCTTTAGAATCATTCTTTTAACACAAGGAATATGTAGGATATTGTTACATTTTTAACAAAACTTAAAGGTCAGGTACATATCTTGAAGTCTTGCAGGTATAAAAAAAAGAACTGCATGATAACTGAGCCTGGACTGGCAGTGCAGTACTTAACCTGCATCAGAGGGAATAGACTTTTACTATTACAAAAATACACGTGCTATGAGAAAGAGAAGCTCCTCCACAAATCAGCTCCAGAGGTCTGGTCTTGCACTGTAGGCCTGTTCTGCATTTAATATACAAGGAACTGGAAGAATGGCAGGTGTTTTTTAGATGCTAGAATGTGACAGGGGCCCTTCCCTTTAGATTACATGGTATTATTGTAAGAAATATTTACTAGGTCAAATCACAAATGTTGAACCTGATCATTTCAGTGCCTGGAGCTCAAAACTCACTATATTACAACACAAATACTTTACAAAAACTTTAGCTATCCCTTATATGTATTAAAAATTTAAAAATATATATCATTGTGGATTGATGAGGTAAACTAAAGGCATTAGGCAAGTGCCAGGTGAGTACAGTAGTCTAATCTTCCATATGCTTGAGACTGGACAAAAGCAGGTTGCGCGTGTTGAACGTACGTCAGACTAAGGGCGACATCTACTGGACACATTGCATAATGCCATGTGCCAATGTAGGCAACAACAGCACCATTCAGTTTTATGCAGCAGTAGTTTTCCACTTAACTTAGTCGTTTTTTATCATGGTTTTCATACTGGATTGCCAGATGTATCTTGAAAATAAATCTTAAATGTTTGGGGTAGGCTGATGTTTTAGTGGGTGATGTGCTGTGGCCACTCAAAAAACTGGTCCACAGCTTTCACAGACAGTCCAGTAGGTAAGGATTATTTTATTAACCCTGAAAATATGAATTTGACCCATTCTTCAATAGGCCCACCACATTGGGAGCTGCAGTCCATTGCCCTGGGGACCCATCTTCAGATCTGTTTAATAGGCCTGCACTCATTTGTTAATCAAGCATTTCTAATATCTAGACTACTACAGTAATGACAAGAAGATTTTAAAAAGAATAGAAAGAAAAGTTCAAATCTGTCAGCTGGACAAAAAGTTGTATGATGTTTCACTGCTCATCCTTTTTGTCCAGTTACAGATTTGAATTTTTCTTTTACTATGGATCACACCTGGACACCTGAGAGATACACAGACATTTAAAAAAGAAACTGAAACATGATGCTAAATGTATAATAATATAATGTATAATTTGTATTTTTAATTTAAAAAGAATGTTAATTAGTTCAAATGGGCATGCAGACATCCTTTAATAAGTTATATCATGTCAAGAACAGTGGGAACAAGACCCTGCTGAATAAACATGACCAATTGTTTTGCTTATACTCTTGGACTGTTTCCCCATGACATACCATTCCATTTACAGTGTTGGCAGCTCTAGTAAAATGCCAAAGCCAATGTGTTCTTCCTATTGAGGGAAAAGTCTCCTGAATAAACATATTGACTGTGCATTTGAAGTTCAAAATAAAGATGTGCTATGTAACCTTCTGGTGGAGGGGGCAGCCTTCTTCTTGTCTCCATGGAGATGATTTTGCTTATCTGGAATGCTTCACTTATTTATTGAACCTTTCTGCATGTATTTAATTACAAGTTCAATTGTGTTTCTATAGCACATTTAAAAACAACTTCATCTGTTCAAAGTGCTTCACATAAAAGTCAACAAAACACAAATATACAGCTAATATGATTTATTTATTTATTTTATTTAGGCAAAGAACAATAAAGAACCAAGATATCCTGTGTAGCTAGTGTTAAATGCGAGGGAGAAGAAGTGGGTTTTCAGTCTGGTTTTAAACTACATTAAAGACGCAATACCTGAATACCTCGAAAAGCATATATTCATACAGATTGTCCACAGATCTGACCTGTAATATGCCCAGGTGGAGTTACTTTGCCTCCAGTAATAGGTAGTTTAATGCCATACTGTGAAACATTTCAGGCAAAACAATAACATTTCCGCAGGCAGATTGTGTATCCTGCACTAGAAACATTACATAGTACAAGCATTGTCAATACTTTCATTGTGATTAGTAGTGACTAATTGCAATGACTTTTATTGTGAAACTGGCTCACTTCAGGTCTCAACTATTTTGTAAAACATCAAATGGATCCAGACTCTGAATACCAAAGCAGCGTTCAGAAGACAGAGGCATGGTCCAGAACAGAAAGCTCCCAGGAGGACAGATGCTGTGTCTCAGATTTGAGGCCAGAATCTTGTAACAGTGATGAAGATGCTGAAAACTTCTCAGTGCACTCATCATCTTCTCACATACCAAAGTCTGACAGTGAACCCAAAGAATGCTGGGAAATTGAGTCCATGGACCTCTTAAATGGAGGAGAAAAGAATGTTTTCAATACGGAGCAAGAAGATGACAAGATTGAATCTAGTGAGTCAAAAAAGTCCTAATGTTTTGCTTTGGAATGTACCATAGTGACCCTCTAACTTTCTTTGCCTCTTTCCCCATGCACGACTCAAGGATTTGCCCCCGACATGACCCTAGCCCCGACCCTTCACCCAGGGGAAGAGGAACCACGGGAAGTAGCCGGTAATAGCCAGAGCGGCGGGACGGGGAGCCCAAGGGTGCAGTCATCAGAAGGAGGAGGGGGCAGTGACGCACCTACTGCCTGCGTCTCCTTTGGAATCTCAGAAGAGGGTGCTGAGCAGGCACTGAGGTGGGACTCGGGGTTTGACACAAATCTGTGCAGACCGACCCGGCACAGGATAAGGCACACGCGTGAGTACCTGTCTTAGTTTATGTTTATGATATAGTATAGTACATATGAAGTCAGAAGAGGCAAACTGTGTGCACAAATGTTTACTGTTGTTTGTATTTGTTATATCATTTTGTATTGCATTATATTTTACCACAATGTTGCATGCATTGTAATTTGAATATTTAAAATTGTAAAACAAAAACAACAAAAAAACAGACTTGGTGGTTGCAGATTATTTTTATGCTGTTATATACGTTCTATTTAAGGTGGAGTTGCAAGGAGAATTCCCTTTGCTGTAATAGTCAGAGCAGGATAAGAATAAAATATGACCATATGATGAGGGTGGCAGAAACTCTTTGACAGACACCAGCATGTGTCCCCTGGCCTGTCACTTGATCCCTTTTCCAATCGTAATAGCCCCATGGTGAGCTCCTCACTTTCCTGGCCTCTTGCGCACCAAAGTTAGCTGTAAGCAAATATGATGCTTTTATTAGTGCACTGACTAGGACAGGAACAATATTTTTCTTGTTGTTGTAGTCTGGACATTATAAAAATTCTCAGCTCAGATTACCCTCTGATACTTGCACAAGCATAAATCATTTAAAAATACTCATTATAGCTCTAAGTCAGTTCATCACTCCTTACTTCCACTCTGCTTCCTTTCTTTTATTGTCTCTTCTTCCAGGGCTCAGCCAATCAGAGCGACATGTCAAGGAGACCAAGTCCAAATGTAAACGCATTGCTCTTCTTCTAACTCATGCACCCAGCCCTCACAATAAAGGAGCCTTGTTGTTCAAGAAACGTCGCCAAAGGGTTGAGAACTTTACCTTCATAAGCTACGGAACTGGTGAGAACATCGACAGCAAAGACCAAACAGAAGAAGCTGAAGATTTAACTGAGTACGACTTTGCATCAACAAATAATTCTGAGTTTGAGGAAGAGTATTCCGTTTACCACCAGCAGCGTCAATATAGTTGGAATTGGAGAAGTCAGCACAAGATGGAAGGTCTGCCAGAAACACAGGGAAAGGGTGCTTTGATGTTCGCTCAACGCCGAAAACGCATGGATGAAATTGTGTCAGAGCATGAAGAACTGAGGAGTAAAGGATTACCAGTAGAAGGTCCAGTACCGGAATCAGAGCCCACAGCACCCCCAAATATTTATGAGCCAAATGAAACATATGTGTACAGCAGTAACTACACAGAACAGCCAGTCGACAACCTGGAGGACACCAATGCTCCCAAGCCCTTGGTGCCCAACAGAACCGCAAAGCCATTCCTTGGATTTCAAGTGAATGCACCTCCAGCTGTCAGACATAGTGTGGTTGCTCCAGTTACTCCTGTGAAGAAGAAGCCCGAGCCTAAATTCAAAGTTCCTGTGCCTGTACCAAGCAACACAAGCCCCAAAGTCTGGTCCCCAACCAGTGACGTCATAGCCTCAAGAGACGAAAGAATATCAGTGCCAGCGATCAAAACAGGTATCCTACCTGAAACAAAGCGAAAAGGATCAAATAAGCAATCTCCACCAGAACAAAAAGCAAGTCTCCAAAACAAGGGTGACCGAAGATCTTTCATTGAGTGTGAGGAGGACTGTTTTAGTCTGGGGGCCGAAGCATGTAATTTTATGCAACCTAAACCCATCAAACTTAAGAATCCACCTCCAGTTGCGCCCAAACCAACCATCAATCCAGCCTGCCCACCTTGGATGGTAAAGGGTGCTCTGGATGATCCATATGTTCCACCAAGAAGTCCGCAACCATCCTCTACTGCCATTGGACCGCATAGTCAGCATTACTTACAGCAGCAAGAGCGGGCCAAACCTCAGCAGATGTCTAACCAGTGGGCACAAGATCAAACGCCGGCTAGATTTCAAACATCCACCAACATGTCTTCTCAGCTTCATCCCCAGCCAACTGCAAATAGCTGGAGTCTTCCGCAATCCCGATCTACCGTGAGTATGCAAGCCAGCGGTCCCACCTACAGCCCACAGCCCCCTCTTCCTCCATGCAGTGCCCCGAATTCTGTTGCATCTTGCCCACCTCAGACCTCAGAGAAGACTTACAGAGGTCAAAGTGGCACCCTATCCGGTAAAGGTGCAGAGTTGTTTGCCAAAAGACAGTCGCGAATGGAGAAGTTTGTGGTTGATGCTGAATCAAAACAAGTTAGTAAACCCAGGCCCCCATCCCCGACCTCATCCCTCCCAAATTCATGGAGATATTCGTCTAATATTCGAGCCCCACCTCCTGTAGCCTACAATCCCCTTCTTGCACCGTTTTATCCCCCGGCTGCAGCAAAGCAACCCCCCTCAACAAGTCCTAAAATTAAACCCAAACAGACCAAACAGAAAGCTAAGACAGCCACAAAACACCTTAATGCTTTAGATATCATGAAACATCAGCCTTATCAATTGGACTCATCCCTTTTTAAATATGAAAAAGTATGTGAGACCAAAGCACCCAGCCCCAAACCATCTCCCACCTCCACCAAACCTGAGCCAAGAAAAGTTATAAAACATAAGTTAGGGCCTGCACGTTCTCCCCGAAACATCTCAAAGAATGAAACCCCAAAGTCAGCTGATGTTCTCACAACTGAGAAGCAAATGGATGGTAATCTGTCTGTATCACCTGTTTTGAACCATGTAAGCAGCAAGCAAGAGGCCAGCAATCGCCCAGCCAGCACAACCTCTCAGCACTCATCTCTCTCTTCTATTAGTGACAGTTTAGCTGCAGCCTTCTCCCCTGCATCTCTCATTGCAAGAGGCGTGCGTCAAATGGCTCCTCGGCCAAAGTTTTCGGCTAAGAAGCAGGTAGCAGAAGGAAAACAGTGGAAGCCTGTTGCTATGCTGCACTAGGTCAGCTTCTGTATATGGTCATGTTTGGGATTCAGTCAGGAATAGGATGATGGGTTAATTATAACATATATTACTGGTTAGTATCCAACTTATTGTATTATGCAGGGGAGTAGACAGGAGGGGTCTGAATTGGACCTTCATCCTATTAATTTATATTAGAGGAGGCCCATGCAAGGTTTTTTTTTTTTCCCCTGGCCCCACATTTCTGTCAAAGGGCCTAGTATTATGTAAATATAGTTAGACATGAAACATTTTTTGAAACACACAGGACGGTGTCAACTGGTTGAATCCAGAATGCTGAATTAGTGCCATGAAAGTGTAAAAGTTGTAGGATTTATAGTTTATGATGCTCAGGAAACAGATGTGCAATAATGCCTGCTCACTTTAGACCCTTTTTTGTTGTTTTGTTGATGGAATACAATTATCATTCATAGTAGTCACCCAGTTTCTCTTTGCCCCTGATCAAAAAGTGTTTGTAATTTATTGTTGTTCTCACACAAAACTGTATTAATTTAGCAACTGTGAATGCACTTCTTTTCAAATGCATACATTTAGTATTTGCTTCCGTCTCATTCCAATCTTAAAGTCACAACAGCTTAAAGAAATGAGGCCAGTTGTGATTAATAACCCTGATGACTTGATGCCAAGTGTCAGATCAGGTCATTTAAGCCATTTTCTGCCAGTACTGCTGAAAAAGAAAACTGGGCAGTTACTCAACAGTGGGTTAAAAAATCATCTCAATCAAGGAGTGTCTGTGTCTTTTTCAAGCGTGTCTGTTCAATGCACCTCGTCTTGTTCTCAGCACTATTAAAGCACCATTAAATTTCTCTTTCTGTCTTTTCCTTCTTTGATGTCACATTTCCTTTGACCCTTTTGAATGAAGCACTGCATGCACACATGAACTATTCACCTAAAGTTACCACTGGGTAGAGGCAGTATAATGAGCTTCACTAAACTTAAAGGCAATCAATATTAACTGTATAGGTTACATCTAAAAGTGCTCTCAGTTCACCACTAGATGGAGATCTTCACTTCAGTTTCAGCAGTTTGGTGCTGGCTGCCAAAAGAAAAAAAACAAAACTCTAAAACATTTCTATATTTAGCTGAAGTGTGCTGACTGAACTTAGGCTACATGAGAGTAACTTGAAGCATTAGGTAAAATTACCACATACCTGGGTGGTTATTTTCATGGCATTTCTGAGGTGCTACCTGCGTAAAGGCTGTATCCTGTTTAAACCGGGGGTCCCAGTATCAGCATGCTTAGTCTGCACATGGGCTTAAACGGGAGGATGGAGAGTGATTTTTCCCTAAATAAATATATAGACCTACTAGATTTATAAAGTTCATTGATTTATTTCTGTTTAGAGTGCTCTCAGGGTGATACTGACAAAAAAATTACAGGCTTACACGTTATATTCAGGATTTTTTCTGCACAAACCCTGTCAAAGAATTCCTCGAAAGTTGAAACTAATAGCCTTAAGATATTTATGTATTATTTATTTTTATCTAAAGGTCAGGTTTTAATCTGGTGGTTTAAATTAACCTGGGGTAATTTGGGATTTTAAAAATAGATCTACTGCTTATTGACAACCCTCTCTGTGTGATTTGTCTTGTTTGTCTATAGAATATAGAATTGCACTTTACTGTCACCTACTGTTACAATCCCCCAGTGCTTCACTGACACAAAGGGCCCATTAAAGGTCACTAACGCGCTGTGTGTTTAGGTGTTTGGTCGAAGCCGCTCCCTGAGTCTGCCCAGGCTGAGCGCCCTGTCCTCTCTCAGCCTGTCTCCTGCTCTGGGGACACACGCATCTGCCGGACCCCGGAGACAGACGTCCCAGCAGGAAAAGTCATTCAAGCCTCCAACTCCATGGGAGGCCGCGTCCAGGAGCCCCATTGGCTCGGTGGATGAGGCGTTCATGTTTCCGAGCGCTCCGTCATCCATTGTATCCAGCGTGAATGCAGCCGGGCACCGCAGGTCTCTGCCAGAGCCCCCGGAAGAATGGAAGCGCAGGGTCGCTCTTGCACCTGTCAGTAGAGGTCATTATCAAGTTACTCCAGCTTTCCAGGCACCGTGCACGAGCAGAACATTTTTACCTGAGAGAAGGCCTCTTTTTGGACAGTTCAGACCAGCTCAGCCTCTTAGGGCTCCTGCTAAAGCCATAAGGCCTAACACCTATCCATACTCTGCCTCATATGGCCTAATCAGAAACCCATACTGCTAAAAGTCAGGTGAAAAAAAATGTAGACAGGCAAAAGCCTATAGCCTACCTATTAATAGTCTATATTTTCAAGCTGGATCCATAATTCAGCAGCACAGAGACATAAAGTGCCTCATTTTTATCCTCCTACCAGACTGTTCAACTCCCTCTCAAATGTAGACTTTCTGTGTGGTGTTTGCATGTTCTTCTCTACATAAATGATAAAATAGGTGTTTGCTATTATTATGATGAAAATAATGTCTTACATTTGTGTTGCACTTTACAAACTAAACACATTTTAGACAAACATGTCTAGTTTAGACTCTGGAGTGTTACACTGTTGTCATGAGTCATTCACTCTGCAACCTTAGTGGTGGTAAGACAGTTGCTCTCCAGTCCATTCACTCAGCCCATAATCCTACGAGGTTGAAGTGTCTTGCCCAAGGACACAACAACAGTATGCACTTTCGATTATGTTCTTAATGGGCTGTGATGGTATTTTGTTTATTAAGACAATTATAGTTATGTTTTGACAGAATCATTTTGATTTGAGTTGTGTATTGTATTTAAATTAGACTGTCCTGTGCCAAACTGAGATTGTTTACACAGTTATCTTAGAGTTTATTTTATTTCACCATTTCACTGAGTGATGTCAGACTCTAATGTGTCTGTTTGCTTAGTTAGAATTAAAAATACACTGTCTGTACCATTAAAACGACATTGCAAAATAAAAAATAAGAAATATAATACCATGTTTGATTGTAAGATAACACCACAGATCAGAAAGCTTATTAATATCTTTTCCTGTGCCTTCAGCTTATGGCTGAAATGAATACAGTATTGAGATTAAGCCATCAGGCTAAAGGCATTAGGAAAGCTTCATAAAAATGTTTTGGTGACGATTCATTGCTGGATGGGAGCCACACATAGGTTATTAGAGCTAGTCCCTAGAGCGCATATGTTCTGTCACAATAGTTCCACATGTCACATGTTGCAGCTGTGTCTCTGAGGTCACACAAACCTAAGATATTATTTGAATATTCTATTAACAGGACGCATCTCTTGAGAGATGATCCTTATCCCGAAGACATCCATGACCATTTCCAACATGTCACCATCCCCGCTGCCTCCCCTCTCTGTCTCTGCGGTCGTTCTCCTCGGCCGTGGCGTTTGAGAGTGCTTTTGAGTGTTTGGCAGGTTAAATTTAGCCTATTGATGTAAGCTGCATTCCATTCACAACAGACAGAGAGAAAGACAGTCACCGAGTTTGGCTTTAGTCTGCAGGAGTGTGAAGATCAGTGAAGATCAGAGGAGCGTTTGACCCCTGAACCTGCGTACACGACCCCA